>NC_083231.1:112920144-112956620 GCF_032191835.1 Heteronotia binoei
AAAGGAGGTCCTGCTAGAATTCTTTACAGGGCTCTTCGTACAGGGCCTACTGTAAGCTCCAGGAGGATTGGCTACATCAGGGGTGTGTGGCCTAATAGGCAAAGGAGGTCCTGCTAGACTTCCTTACAGGGCTCTTCTCACAGGGCCTACTGTAAGCTCCAGGAGGATTGGCTACATCAGGGGGTGTGGCCTAATAGGCAAAGGAACTCCTGCTAGAATTCCACCCCTGGGGGGTGACACTCTTGTTTGGAGGCAAAACTCTATGATTTGGAACAAATTTGATCATAGAGTTTTGCCCAAAAACCAGAACATTGCCCCCAATGTGTCTATGTTGCTTCTGGTTTACATAGATGCATCACAATGATCCTCCCTACTCCTGGAAAGTCCCTCCCTCACTGGTGCAATGATCAGACCTGACAATCTTATGCTTGCTGCAAGTGAGCATGGTTGTTTGGGAGGTACAAATCCAATCTCTTTCTCCTCCACTCACATACCTCCCCCTCTCTCAGAGCTGTTCTCTCAAGAGTAGTTCTCTCAGAACTCTCTCAGCCCCACCTACCTCAAAAGGTGTCTGTTCTCTGTCAGTCTTCTTCTTCTTCGTCACCTGGTTTGACATTTTGGATCACGATCATATTGATCAGAGGCCAGTAATCAGATAAGAAGACCCCCTTCACTCAGGGTGTCAGAGTGGCTAACCATCTCCTTCCCTTTCTTTCCCCACAGCAGGTACCCTGTGAGGTAGGTGGGGCTGAGAGAACTCTGACTGAGAACTGCGCTTGAGAGAATGGCTCTGAGAGAGCTTGTGACTGACCCAAGGTCACATCAGCAGGTCCATGTTGAGGAGGGGGGAATCAAACCCATTTCTCCCAGATTAGAGTCTGCACTCCTAACCATTACAGCAAACTGGCCTCACATTTATCCTAAGCAATGTTCCCTCTAAGCTGCAGAGTGTTAAGAGTAAAAATTCTACTTTGTGAGCTACCGACCTTAAAGTTGTGAGCTGCTGCATCAATTAGTGTGCTCTGGGGTCATCCTTCCTGAGCTAAGACAAAAAGGTGTGAGCTGAAGGCTAAAAATCTGTGAGCTAGCTCACGCTCACTCAGCTTAGAGGGAACACTGGTCCTAAGGTAGACGGAGCTTTTTTGAGGCAGTCTGAGAGAGTGTGTGAAGTAGCAGTAACAGCCTGGGCTGTAGGGTTGCCAACTGTAGGTCCAGGAAGTTCCTAGAGATTTGGGAGTGGAGCTTGGGGGGAGACAGGTTTGGGGAAGGGAGGGATCTAAGCGGGGCGTGCCAAATCAGCAGCCTTCGGGGCAACCATTTCCTCTGATCTCTGCCATCTGGAGATTAGTTGTAATTCTGGGAAATCTATAGGCCCCACCTGAAGACTGGCAACCTAACCAGACTGCTGGGAGAGGGAGTCCACGAAGCTACAGAAGTCATGTGAATTACTTTAATATCATCATATTGGCCTTGGATGTGGATGAACTGAATGAGCCCAGATGGACCTTTTTGTAAAGGTCCATAGTAAGTCTTGGCTCATGTGAGAATATTGGACCAGGACATGTCAGACCAGGCGAAGAAGAAGAAGAGGAGGAGGAGGAGGAGGTGGAGGAGATTAGATTTACACCCCCCTTTACTACCCAAAGGAATCTCAGAGTGGCTTACAATCTCCTTTCCCTTCCTCTCCCCACAACAGACACCCTGTGGGGTAGGTGGGGCTGAGAGGGCTCTCCCAGAACTGCTCTGGAGCAGAACAGCTTTGAGAGAGCTCGCGGCTGATCCAAGGTCACATCACCAGGTGCGTGTGGAGGAGTGGGGAATTAAACCCGGTTCTCCCAGATAGGAGTCTGTGAACTTAACCACTACACCAAACTGGCTCTCCGGTTTGGTCGTCTACTCCTGTGTAGTCAAGAAACTCCCTGAGTAACTTTTTGGGTTTTTTGTTGCCGGTCACAGCTGGCTTATGGTTACCCCATAGGGCAGAGGTGGCCAACGGTAGCTCTTCAGATGTTTTTTGCCTACAACTCCCATCAGCCCCAGCCATTGGCCATGCTGGCTGGGGTTGATGGGAGTTGTAGGCAAAAAACATCTGGAGAGCTACCGTTGGCCACCCCTGCCATAGGGTTTTCAAGGCAAGAGACATCCATAGGCAGTTTGGCATCGCCGGTCTCTGTCACAACCCTGGTATTCCTTGAAGATTTCCCATCAAATACTAGCCAGGGCTGACCCTGCTTAGCTGCTGAGACTGAGCTAGCCTGGGATGTCTAGGTCAGGCTGGATACTACAGACGATCCATTTATCTGTCAACCTGACCTGTTTTTCAGGGTGGTGTGGAGAAAGGAAGGCACAGTGAGGAAAAAAATCTAGCTTTGCACATCCCTGTGCTAAGAGCCCTGTAAGCTCTTGGAGGATTGGCTACATCAGGGGGTGTGTGGCCTAATATGCAAAGGAGTTCCTGCTACAAAAAAAAGCCCTGCTGTCTGGTGGAAGCCAACACAAGGAAAAGCATCTTGACTGAAAAAAAAGACTGTATAACTTTTATACTCTCCTCATCAATATTCTGGACACACTAGGCCATTGTGTCACAAACAATTCAACCGTCGTGATCCAAAATAGATTTCTTTGGAAGAAAGATCCATTGATAGAACTTACTTCCAAGTAAGTATGCTTTAGAACATACAAATAATTTTTCTTCTTCTTCCGCAGCTGTTACTCTCTGACATATTTCCGGTAGAAGCACAATCCACAATAAGGGGAACGGAGAAACAATAATGGGGGAGGGAAAGTGTTCATTCTGGCAACAAGCCTTGTGATCAGGAAAGCGAGGCCCGAAATCAAAAATGGCCCTTGAGGGACATGCTTTTCCTCATGTCGGTTCAAAATTCTTTATGTCGACCTTTCAAAAGAACATGGTTCTTTTATTCCTCCTCATTTTTTTTCCCCCCAGCAGTGTTCTGAAAAGTGCCTGGATGTATTTTGAGAAATTGAGTTTCGGAAGCAGTTGTTTTCATCTTCCTCTGAGGGGAAAAATTAAAAGTTAAATTCACACATTTACCCGTGCGACAAGGCAGAGGGACCGCTGATCCGACCTGATATGGAAATTTGTCATGTTTTTAAGTAACACAAAGATAATTGGATGTGCCTATGTGTATCTTCAGGCGGCGAGAATAGGGATAGGACTGAGTCCTGATTGATCCCAGGGGAAAATAGACGACTAAATAGGAGGCACGGTAGAGATCTATAAAATTATGCATTCAGAACAGCCTCATTTGGAATACTGTGTGCAGTTCTGGTCACCGTATCACAAAAAGGACATTGCAGAGCGCAGGAAAAGGACGGAAGAAGGCAATCAAGACGATTACAGGGTTGGGGCACCTTTCCTGTGAGGAAAAACTGAGCAGTTTGGGACTTTTCATTTTGGAACGCACTTGAAGTTGCCTTACACTGAATCAGACCATCAATCTATCATGGTCAATATTGTCTACTCAGATGGGCAGTGATTCTCCAGGGGTTTCAGGCAGAAGTCCTTCATATGACCAACTGCCTGGTCTTTGTAAGCATGACAGTTAATACATTTAATTAATTAATTGCCCTGCTTACAAATACACACATCCCTGATGTAGCCAATCCTCGTAGAGTTTATAGTAAGCCCTATAAGAAGAGCCCTGTAAGCTCTTGGAGGATTGGCTACTTGAGGGGTGTGTGGCTTAATATGCAAAGGATTTCCTGCTACAAAGAAAAAGAAGAAGAAGAAGCAACCTTGGATATAACATTTCTTCAGGCTTCTGTACTAAGTGGTGGCGAAAAGTGCCATCAAGTCTCAGTCAATTTGTGGTAACCCCATAGGGTTTTCAAGATAACAGATATTCACAGTAGGCCCTGTAAGCTCTTGGAGGATTGGCTACATCAGGGGTGTGTGGCCTAATATGCAAAGGAGTCCCTGCTACAAAAAAGCCCTGCCACTGTGTAGTTATTATGCTTCAGATGCCAAAGACTTGAAGATAACCATTCTAGGATATGAGAGAGGAGGAAGAAGAAGAAGAAGAAGAAGAAGAAGAAGAAGAAGAAGAAGAAGAAGAAGAAGAAGAAGAAGATTTAAATTAAAATCTACATTAAAACCCAAGCCCAGATTAAAAGTACCTATTATGGGATGGCAAAAAGTTACAATTTCTGCGCCTCCTGGGAGTTTCCAGGTGATGGGGGAGAGCATGAGATTGCCAGACTGTATGCCCATCGCTGTCCTCAACCAAATGCCTGGCAGAACATCTCTGCCTCACATTCCCCATGGAAAGGTAGTAGATCCCACAGGGTATGGATGTTCCCCAGCATGGAGTTAGACCAGGCAGATATAAAGTAAGCAGTTTATAACCTGCAGATTTTGGAGGCTGAGCCTGGGACCTTCGGCATGCAAAGCAGAGGCTCTTCCACTGAGTTGCAGCCCCTCCTCGAAAAGAAAAGTGACAGTCGTATCAGCTGAGTGTGGAGGCTTGGGTGAGAACTGAAGCTGCCCAATCATGTCAAGGAGCCACCCAGGTGTCAGCGAAGGGGGGTGGAGAGTTCTGAGAAGCGTCCTAGTCAGTAAGCACTTGAAGAGCTGACACTGTGGCCAAGGGCCAGATTTGGAGGAAGAAGGAAGGAGTGTGTCTAAGAGTGGTTGCCAAGGGAACTTTGTTAAATAAGCAGAGGGAACAAGGAGGTGTTAAGTGGAAGTGAGGCTGGTGGGGTCAGGACCGGACTAGTAAGTGGGCAAAGGAATCAGTATTTTTTTCAGATTTGTGTATATTGGACTTGAAAAATATTGCTGTTCCCAATATTCTTGAATACCGAATACTGTTACGATATTTGTATTTGAGTTTTATTCGAGCCCCGTGGTGCAGAGTGGTAAAGCTGCAGTACTGCAGTCGGAGCCCTCTGCTCATGACCTGAGTTCGATCCCGGCAGAAGCTGGGTTCAGGTAGCCGGCTCGAGGTTGACTCAGCCTTCCATCCTTCTGAGGTCGGTAAAAGGAGTCCCCAGCTTGCTGGGGGGAAAGTGTAGATGAAGGCAATGGCAAACCACCCCGTTGAAACTCTGCCGTGAAAACGTTGTAAAAGCAACGTCACCCCAGAGTTGGAAACAACTGGTGCTTGCACAGGGGACCTTTCCTTTCCTTTATTTGGATGTCCAATTTTTTGGGGGGTCCATTATTCCCTGTGGGGAGTTTCTGGGTGAGTTGAATTGTTTTTAAAGGTAAAGGGACCAAAATTCCAGCGGTGCCACTAGTGTCTGCCCTCTAAATAACTCCCACATTTCAGGTAGATTGGACCAAGGAGTCCCATTTTAAGGGCCCCTGAACAGGGTGGCCCCAGCCATTCTCCATGTAGGGAATAATGGCTCTGGATGTGCAGTGTTTGTTGCATCCTCAGGTCTGAAGAGAGGAACGGTTGCCATGGCCTTCTTTTGCAAACTCTTCCCTAGAAGTCTCCCATCCAAGTACTGACCCCGCTTAGCTTCTGGGATTTTATGAGATCTGGTTACACCCTGGCCTTCCCTCCCAGGCAGCATATCCCTGCTGTTTAAAAAGAGAAACATTGGAAGCTCTGGATGACGGACTCCCTGGGTGTTTTCGCACTCACGTTTTACTGGCGCCACGACCCTCCTGACGCCGGCGAATCTGCATGGATTTCGCAACAGAAGCGCCGGCGCTTTCCGTCGCTAAGCCAGCGCAAACGTTTTCCTGCATCTTTGCGATTTCCGTTTGCGCTGGCTTAGCGACGGAAGTAGCCGGCGCTTCTGGGAGCGCCGGAGCTTCTGGTGCGAAAGCCATGCAGATTCGCCGGCATCAGGATGGTCGTGGCGCCAGTAAAACGTGAGTGCGAAAACGGCCCCTGAGATTAGAAAAAGGAGCTTCAGCACCAAGGACAGATCATCTGTATCCGCTGGCATGCTCTGATAGGAATCCAGGTTTCATGGAGCTCTCTCACCCTCTGCTCCCTTCCGACAGAGTGAAAAACCTTTAAAGCGCTGCTCCTTGGAGTCCAGCACTATGACCTTGTGTAACTTCTTCTCAGCTGCATTGCTTCCTTTGGTGACCAGGAAGGAGGAATTTGGAAGCACTTGATGGTAGGGGTGCTGGCTCTTCAGGAGGAATTGGTTTCAGGAGATTTCTGATACTATCATAAGAACATACAAATATAAGAGAAGCCATGTTGGATCAGGCCAATGGCCCATCCAGTCCAACTCTGTGTCACACAGTGCCAAAAAACGACAACAACAGTGGCCATCAGGAGGTCCACCGGTGGGGCCAGGACACTAGAAGCCCTCCCACTGTTGCCTCCCCCAAACACCCAGAATACAGAGCATCACTTGCCCTAGACAGAGAGTCCCATCCATACCTTGTGGCTAATAGCCACTGATAGACCTCTGCTCCATATCTTTATCCAGTCCTGACTTGAAGCCATCAAAGCTCGTAGCTGCCACCACCTCCTGTAGCAGTGAATGGTTTGGTCCAGTGTCAGGGCTATGGCAGCAGTCGTTTGCCCTCTTTTATTGGTCATTTCTAGTGATCTGTGCCTTAACAATAGCAAGGGCTGATCTTGTGTGGCTATTAAATGATGTCATGTTGTTTCTGCCTTACAATGATGCTATTAATTAATGGCCTCCAAAATGTCCTGTTATTAACAACCATGCTCAAAACGTGTAAAGTGAGGGTTTTGGCTTCCTTGATTGAGTCAATCCATCTCGTGTTGGGTCTTCCTCTTTTTCTGCTACATTATTGTCTTTTCTAGCGACTCTTGTCTTCTCATAATGTGACCAAAGTCCAATTGCCTCAATTTGATCATTTTAGCTTCTAAGGAGGCTTGATTTGGTCTAGAACCCACTCTTTTTTTGGCAGTCCATGGTATCTGCAAAAATCTCCTCCAACACCACACACTTATTCCCTTTTCATTCATTATTGCAATCATAGAAACATGGAATCATAGAGTTGGAAGGGACCTCCAGGGCCGTCTAGTCCAACACCCTGCATAATGCAAGAGATTCACTAACACCTTCCCCTAAATTCACAGGATCAGCATTGCAGTCAGATGGCTTTAACTGATGGACCTCCTGATGGCACTTGTTTTTTTGGGCCACTGTGTGACACAGAGTGTTGAACTGGACAGGCCATTGGCCTGACCCAACATGACTTCTCTTACGTTCTTAGGTTCTAACTGACAGGAAGTTCTTCCTAATGTTGAGCTGGAAGCTCTTGATTGAATTTCAACCCCTTGGTTCTGGTCCTACTTTCTGGGGCCACAGAAAACAATTCCACCCCATCCTGTAGATGACAGCCCCGCAAGTACTTGTAGATGGTGATCCTATCACCTCCCTTGCTTATCAGCACCCTCCATCTGCTCAACCCAGAAATGAAAATATCGTGGAAAGTGGAACTCCGTGGCTCATTACTGGCTCATGCCACTTTGGTTCCCTGAGTAGGTTTGAAAACATCTTTCATATTTGACCGCTTGGACTGTAGTGTGCATTTGCTGGAATGAGGGAAAGCTGCAACAATTTTACCAGTCTAGAATTTAAAAAAAAAAAATCTGACGTGTTGCTTTTTAAAAATCCATTCATGCTCCCGGCTGCTTTCTAATCATGGACATTAGAGATAAGAGAGGCAAGAAAAACTCTCCTTCGTAGGAGGTAAATCCCCCCAAATACCTTCTAATTTGGCTCTGAAAAAGGCTATGTTTATCGGAGAATCTCTCACTTCTTCGCCTCTCTCTCAAATCAGATTAACCCAGCACCAGTTCTAATAACAAATTCCACTCTGCATTCTGGAAAGAGAGAACGCTCTTTTGTTTCATCGAAGACAAGTTCCCTAATCGGTGGAAACCAGGTCCAGGGGGCAGAACATGCTAATGCCGGATAAAAGGAATTTACGGGGAATTGGCTCCCAAAAAGTCTCCCTTGTTTATCAGCGCCCTCCATCTGTTCAAATTAGAAATGCAAATGACATGGGATATGGAACTCCCATGGAGTCTCAGTCTTACAGGCTCATTGGGCTAACAAAGGAGATAGGAATGCATCAGGAATTGGGCCTGCTTCATATCATTCAGAGGTGTCGAACTCATTTGTTATGAGGGCCGGATCTGACATAAATGAGACATCGTTGGGCTGGGCCATGTCAGGCTGGGCCATGTGTGTACCTATTTGGGAATAGATAGCAGAGATATAAACTTTATAAAGAACACAGACAAACACAATTAAAGATTTTTTTTTAAAAAAAAAACCTTAAATAAAACACTCTTAAACATTAGCACTCATTGTAATCATGGTACACGCTGTATCTTGGCCTTGGGTCCGCCATAGCTCTGGCAGAGGTTGTCCTTGAAAGGGCAGCTGCTGTGAGAGCCCTCTCCAGCCCCACCCATCTCATAGGGTGTCTGTTGTGGGGGAAGAAGGGAAAGGAAGCCAGTGGGTATTTCACTCTTTAATCACTTCTCCATGCCAAGCCAGCCAGCGACTTGGAGAATGCATTTAAGGTTAAAACTACATTATTTCCACTACTCCCTCCCTCCCTCCCTCCCTCCCTCCCTTCCTTCCTTCCTTCCTTCCTTCCTTCCTTCCTTCCTTCCTTCCTTCCTTCCTTCCTTCCTCCCTCCCTCCCTTCCTTCCTTCCTTCCTTCCTTCCTCCCTCCCTTCCTTCCTTCCTTCCTTCCTCCCTTCCTTCCTTCCTCCCTTCGTTCCTTCCTTCCTCCCTCCCTCCCTCCCTCCCTCCCTCCCTCCCTCCCTTCCTTCCTTCCTTCCTTCCTCCCTCCCTCCCTCCCTCCCTCCCTCCCTCCCTTCCTCCCTCCCTCCCTTCCTTCCTTCCTTCCTTCCTTCCTTCCTTCCTTCCTTCCTCCCCTCCCTCCCTCCCTCCCTTCCTTCCTTCCTTCCTTCCTTCCTTCCTTCCTTCCTTCCTTCCTTCCTTCCTTCCTTCTTGTGGCTTTCTAACATCTGATACTTATTCTATGTGGCTCTTACATTAAGCAAGTTCACCCCTCCCCCCATCATAGAGTCACCATAAATCAGAAAAGACTTGACAGTACATAATACATGTGTAGTCGGCGGGTTCCCAGTGTGATCTCCTTCGGTAATGCCAGGACTCTTTTTGTAGCAGAAACTTCTTTGCATATTAGGCCACACACCCCTGATGTAGCCAATTCTGCAAGAGCTTACAGGGCTCTTTGTACAGGGCCTGCTTTAAGCTGCAGGAGGATTGGCTACAACAGGAGGGTGTGGCCTAATATGCAAAGGCGTTCCGGCTACCAAAAAAGCCCTAAGTAATGCACACTAAAAATGGCATTATCTTGAATGAGAGTTCACTTGGGCATCTCCCAGAAGTGGTTCTATCTTCTGCTTGGGTTGATCATCTCTAGAAGTCTCTTTTGCAATCTGGGAATGTCCGGCAGCTGCTGTTAGGCACTCAAATGGCAGGATAGAAATATGCATAAGCCCTCCTAGATAATCAGAAATAAAGACCAACAAATAATAACCCTTGCCCTTGTTTCCCCTTCCTCGGCAGGTCGCCAGGTGCATCATGGTAGAAAAGCATGCCAATACTAATGGCTGGTTGTAGCAATGGGATGTTTTTCATATTAATGTCCCTACTGTAATGATCTTGGGCAGTTGACGTAATGGCTTGGCATTCTGGGAAGGTTAAAGCAATACATCTCTTGGAGGGCAGCAAAACGATATCTGTTTGTGTGCTTCCAAGAAGAAGATGATATTGGATTTATATCCAGCCCTATACTCTGAATCTCAGCGTCTCAGAACAGTCACCATCGCCTTTACCTTCCTCTCCCCCACAACAGACACCCTGTGAGGTGGGTGGGGCTGAGAGAGCTCTGGCAGCAGCTGCCCTTTCAAGGACGACTCCTACGAGAGCTATGGCTGACCCAAGGCCATTTCAGCAGCTGCAAGTGGAGGAGTGGGGAATCCAACCCGGTTCTGCCAGATAAGAGTCCGCACACTTAACCGCTACACCAAACTGGCTCACTACACCAAACTGGAATAGGAGCACAACTTGGTTTTGAGGCTGTTATGTCCACATAACCTAACAGAGACTGGAGAATCTCTTCTTTCAGTGCCTGTAAGCAACGCTCAGTGTGCTGCATGCTGGCTAGCCGACACCGTCAAGATCAACACATTTTTAGCCACCAGAAATGGATAAAACTTCTATAAAAAAAGAACATAAGAGAAACCATGTTGGATAAGGCCAGTTGGATAAGGCCAATCCAACACTCTGTCACACAGTAGTAAAAATCCACAAAAACCAGGTGCCATCAGGAGGTCCACAAGTGGAGCTGGGACACTGGAAGCCCTCCCACTGTTGCTCCGCCAAGCACCAAGAATCCAGAGCATCACTTGCCTTAGACAGAGAGCTCTATCTATACCTTGTGGCTAATAGCCTCTGATGGACCTCTGTTCCATATGTTTATCCAATCCCCTCTTGAAGCCTGCTATGCTTTTAGCTGCCACCACCTCCTGCAGTGTAATCTTAAAGCACAGAGTCTGTATCATATCATATCATGTGCTGATGACACCCAGCTATACCGCTTGTTGGGCGGCCAACCAGATACCATCCCAGTTAATTTGGCTGAGGGACTGGAGGCCATGGTGGGATGGCTGGTTGAAACTGAATCCTTCTAAGGTATGGGGCCTCAACTGCCAGCTCTGGAAGATGTGCCACTGAATTTTGCACCATCTGCCTGGAGTTCGGGGGCGCGAGGGGTGAGCCCAGACGCCTCACTGACAATGGAGGTCCAGGTTTCTAACATTGTCAGGCAGTTGGCCCCCAGCCTGTCTCACCCTGATCTGGCCACTGGATTCTTATCAGAACATGATTCCTTTGATCTGTCCTTGGTGCTGAAGCAGTGATGCTCTGTATTCTTGGTGCTGGGGGGCGGGGGGGGGACAGTGGGAGGGATTCTAGTGCCTGGCCCCAGTGATGGACAACCTGAAGGCACTTGGGTTTTTTGGCCACTGTGTGACACAGAGTGTTGGACTGGATGGACCAAGCATGGCCTGGGAAAAAGGAGGAGGAAGAGATATTGGGTTTGTATTCTGCCCTTCACTCCAAATCTCAGAGTCTCAGAGCAGTTCACAATCTTCTTTACCTCCCCCCCCAAAAAAAAAAACAGACACCCTGTGAGATAGGTGGGGCTGAGAGAGCTCTTGCAGCAGCTGCCCTTTCAAAGACAACGCCTACAAGAGCTATAACTGGCCTAAGGCCATTTCAGCAGCTGGAGGAGTGAGGAATCAAACCCAGTCTGCACACTTAACCACTGCACCAAACTGGCTGTCTGTAAATCTGTAATCTGTAAAACTGGGAAGAAGATGCCATCCATTTTTGTCCAACAATAAGCGCCTCACCCCAGTATGATGTGCATCTCTAGCCAATTGCCACGGCCGCTATATAAATGTCTACCCCACCTGCTATCCATACAATGGGAGGAGCATTTGTGGAAGAAGAAGAAGAAGAAGAAGAAGAAGAAGAAGAAGAAGAAGAAAAAGAAGAAGAAGAAGAAGAAGAAGAAGAAGAAGATGATGATATTGAATTTGTATCCCACCCCATACTCTGAATCTCAGAGTTTCAGAGTGGTCACAATCTCCTTTACCTCCCCGCCACCAACAGACACCCTATGAGATAGGTAGGGCTGAGAGAGCTCTTACAGCAGCTGTCCTTTCAAGGACAACTCCTACAAGAGCCATGGCTGACCCAAGGCCATTCCAGCAGGAGCATGTGTAGGATTGGAGAAATGAACCCAGTTCTCCCAGATAAGAGTCCACACGCTTAACCACTACACCAAACTGGCTCTCTAACTACACCAAACTGGCTCTCCAGGGCGATCTCAGGCACCAGAAAGAGTTAAACGATGGCTATCTGGAGCGGGATTTTTTCCCCAATGATGCATTTGTTGCTCCTCTGAGCCCCCGTGGAGCACAATCGAATGTTTAATCTCTTTGAAGATTTATATTCCAAAAGCACAATCTGTGGATTTCTCAGCTGGCTCAAATGAGTATGACTGAAGTTCAACAAAGGTGTAATTGAGGTGTATGCCCTCCTGAACCCTGCAAGGCACGACTTACGAGTATTCTCATCCAAGTGCAAGGATCGCCTTTTTTGTGTGTGTCTTTCTCAATTAGTGGCAAAAAGCCAGCCTCAGACTCTGATAATTTCCTAATCAAAATTTTCTCCACTGGCAAAAACTGCCTTGAGATACAATCCATAAGAGCTGAAGAACTCTGCAGCCTTATACCAGGATTGGCTTCAAGAGGGGGTTGGAAAAAAAAATGGAGCAGAGGTCCATCTGTGGCTATTAATCATAGGGTATAGATGGAACTCTCTGTCTGGGGCAGTGATGCTCTGTGTTCTTGGTGCTTGTGGGGGCAACAGTGGGAGGGCTTCTAGTGTCCTGGTACCACTGGTAGACCTCCTGATGGCACCTGGGTTTTAGCCACTGTGTGACACAGAGTATTGGACTGGATGGGCCACTGGCCTGATTCAACAGTCTTCTCTTATGTACTTATGTCTGGGGCAAAGATACACTGTATTCTTGGTGCTAGGGGGGGCAACAGTGGGAGGGCTTCTGGAGTTCTGGCTCCACCGGTTGACCTCCTGATGGTACCTTGGTTTTGGCCACTGTGTGACAGAGTGTTGGACCGGATGGGCCATAGGCCTGATCCAACATGGCTTCTCTGATGTTCTTATAAGATCCCAGCAGACTGTTCTACCAAGTCTGGTCAGATGCTACCAAGAATAAACACACAAAAAAAGAACTCCCACCCCTTTATTCCCACCATAGTATACCCATCTAAGGTTGACAACTCCAGTTTGGAAAATTTCTGGAGATGTGGAGGTGGTGTCTGGGGAGAGACCTCAGTGGGGTATAATGGCATTGAATTAGGGTTGCCAGGTCACTCCTGGCCACTAGCAGGAGAAGGGGGGAAGCTTGCGAGATTCAGACTGGGAAACTCCTGAAGATTTGGGAATGGAGTCTAGGGAGGACAGGGACCTCAATGGGGTACAATGTCATAGAGTCCACCCTCCAAAACATTTTTCCCTTTTTGTTGTTCGGTTCGCACAGTCAAGTCCAACTCTTCGTGACCAGGACCTTCTATCTTCCATCGTCCTCCTACGTTCACTCAAATTCATGTTCATTGCATCGATAGCACTGTCTAACTATCTCATCCTTTGATGTCCCTTTCTTCTTTTACCTTCCATTTTTCCCAGCATCAGGGTCTTCTCCAGTGAGTGCTCCCTTCTCATTTGGTGGCCAAAGTATTTGAGCTTCAGCTTCAGTATCTGACCTTCCAGGGAACAGTCAAGGTTTATTTCTTTTATGATTGACTGATTTGATCTTCTTGCAGTCCAAGGGACTCTCAAGAGCCTTCTCCAGCACCACAATCTGAAAGCATCCCAGTGCCAGCAGAAGACATCAGGGAAAGGCTTTGGCTTTTCTGCTTTATTTTTAGCCGTCTAGAGCAGGGGTGGCTAAACTTGGCTCTTGAACTTTGGGGAGGGACGGTGGCTCAGTGGTAGAGCATCTGCTTGGGAAGCAGAAGGTCCCAGGTTCAATCCCCGGCATCTCCAAAAAAGGGTCCAGGCAAATAGGTGTGAAAAACCTCAGCTTGAGACCCTGGAGAGCCGCTGCCAGTCTGAGAAGACAATACTGACTTTGATGGACCAAGGGTCTGATTCACTATAAGGCGGCTTCATATGTTCATATGTCTAAGGGGAGGGACAGTGGCTCAGTGGTAGAGCATCTGCTTGGGAAGCAGAAGGTCCCAGGTTCAATCCCCGGCATCTCCAAAAAAGGGTCCAGGCAAATAGGTGTGAAAAACCTCAGCTTGAGACCCTGGAGAGCCGCTGCCAGTCTGAGAAGACAATACTGACTTTGATGGACCAAGGGTCTGATTCACTATAAGGCGGCTTCATATGTTCATATGTCTAAGGGGAGGGACAGTGGCTCAGTGGTAGAGCATCTGCTTGGGAAGCAGAAGGTCCCAGGTTCAATCCCCGGCATCTCCAAAAAAGGGTCCAGGCAAATAGGTGTGAAAAACCTCAGCTTGAGACCCTGGAGAGCCGCTGCCAGTCTGAGAAGACAATACTGACTTTGATGGACCAAGGGTCTGATTCAGTATAAGGCGGCTTCATATGTTCATATGTCTAAGGGGAGGGACAGTGGCTCAGTGGTAGAGCATCTGCTTGGGAAGCAGAAGGTCCCAGGTTCAATCCCTGGCATCTCCAAAAAAGGGCCCAGGCAAATAGGTGTGAAAAGCCTCAGCTTGAGACCCTGGAGAGCCGCTGCCAGTCTGAGAAGACAATACTGACTTTGATGGACCAAGGGTCTGATTCAGGATAAGGCAGCTTCATATGTTCAAACTTGCTTGATGTAAGAGCCACATAGAATAAATGTCAGATGTCTGAGAGCTGCAAGACATGACCTTCAGGTATTTGAGAGCTGCAAGACATGACCTTCAGAGGTTTGAGAGTTGGAAGGCAGGAAGGAAGGCAGACAGGCAAACAAATAGGTGGGGGAGGGAGAAACAGAAAGCAAGCAACTGTAACTTTGAATTGATTCTCCAAGCTGCCGGCTGGCTTGGCTTGGAGAAGTGATTTAAAGAGACAAATGCCTTCTAAAAACTGGCTGACGGAGCAGTGGGGGCTTTGAGAGCCACACAATATGTGTGAAAGAGACACATATGGCTTCTAAGCCACAGTTTGGCCATTCCTGTCCTAGAACATACATTCAGAGCCAATGTGGTGTAGTGGTTAGAGCAACAGACTAGGATCTGGGAGACCAAGGATAGAATCCCCACTCTACCATGGAAGCTTGCTTGGTTATGTTGACATAGTTACGTTCTCTCAGCATAGCCTGTTTACCTTGTGAGGATGAATTTGAGAAGAAGGAGGAGGAGATTGGATTTATATCCCGCCCCGTTTACAGTCTCCTTTCCCTTCCCCTGCCCACAACGGACACCCTGTGAGGTAGGAGGAGCTGAGAGAGCTCTCCCAGAACTCCTCGTGAGCAGAACAGCCTTGAGAGAACTTGTGGCTACCCAAGGTCACATCAGCAGGTGCATGTGAAGGACTGGGGAATCAAACCTCCCAGATAGAGTCTGTGCATTTAACCACTACACCAAATTGGCTCTCTGGGTGTGTGGGGAATGATGTAATCTGCTTTGGGTTCCTTTGAGAGAGAAATGCAAGGGATGAATGAATGAATGAATGAATGAATGAATGAATGAATGAATGAATGAATTGAGTTATGCTGGCCAGATTTGGCACCCTGCATGCAGACCATTCTCCCATGGCTATGCATTGTGGGAAAGATCCATACTGTAATTGAAGACCTCTAAAAAGCTTCTGAGAAGCTGTGGATTCCCCCGAACTAACAAAGCCACTGGAAGAGAAGGTAGCATGGAACCTCATGAGAACTTGGAAGCTAAGCAAGACCAGTCTTTGGAAGGGAGACCACCACAGACAATGACAAAAACCCCTTTGCTTCTCAATGGTCTTGAGAACCCTTCACTGGGGTCACCATAGGTCAGTGGTGAATTGATGGCACTTCACACACACACACACACACACACACACACATAAAAACCACTTCCTGAAACAACAAACCAATTTCAGGGTGTTGAAACCTAGTTCCTGAAATAATCCTATTAAATCCTTCCCTCCCCGCCCCCAAATAATCCTATTAAAGGAAAACAATTTACTGTCCACCTGTCCTCTTGAATTGTATCAATACTTTTTTTTAACATTCCTTATGCGATTAAACACATCTCATTTACCGATGCACTGAAATATAATAGAGACCAAAGCCTTTGAAGAGTCTCCTAAATCAAAGTAGCGGTTTCCAGAACAGAAGGTGAAAAGGATTGTTTTCAATGTTAATAAATGGATGAAAATACAAAAAAAAGATGTGTGGAATGGGCTTTGAACTCATCTGAGATCAACACGGCTCTCAAGGGAAGAGAGGTTTTCAATTTCTCATCTTCCTGTTTTGACCCCAAGTCCCCCTTTCAATTTGGCTTCTTCCCTATCCACATGGAAACCATGATTCTTTAATTCTGTGCAGTTTTGAGTTGCCTGGCATGAAACGTTCCCCATAAAATGCATGCATTTCTACTGGTATTTCCTCAGTAGGTGGAGAAGGCATTTAAGAAGAAGAAGACTGCAGATTTATAACCCGTCCTTCTCTCTGAATCAGAACGGCTTACAATCTCCTATATCTTCTCCCCCCACAGTGAGGTGGGTGGGGCTGAGAGAGCTCTCACAGAAGCTGCCCTTTCAAGGACAACCTCTGCCAGAGCTATGGCTGACCCATGGCCATTCCAGCAGGTGCAAGTGGAGGAGTGGGGAATCAAACCCGGTTCTCCCAGATAAGAGTCCACACACTTAACCACTGCACCAAAGGTGTGTGGTCCTTTAAATGTGATGGCCAGAACTCCCTTTGGAGTTCAATCGTGCTTGTCACAACCTTGCTCCTGGCTCCACCCCCAATGTCTCTTGGCTCCACCCCCAATGTCTCCTGGCTCCACTTCCAATGTCTCCTGGCTCCACCCCAATGTCTCCTGGCTCCACCCCCAATCTCTCCTGGCTTCACCCCCCAAAGTCCCCAGGTACTTCTTGAATTGGACTTGGCAACCCTATCCACATTATCCAGCTTCCATTTTGTCTTGCTGAACTTCTCATCTGTAATATGGGGGGATAATTATTCTGGCCTACTTTACAGGTGGAAGAGGAGAGCCGCTGTCCACCTGAATAGATATCACTGGGTTAAATGGATCTGTGGGTTGACCAAGTATATGCCAGCATCGTCTGATGTAGTGAACAGTGGTTAGATGCACTGGGCCACGGCTTTCTTGCCATTCTCCATTCCTGCTTTTCGGGAGCAGGCTAAACTTCTGGGGCCTTGACCTGGCTAGCCCAAGCTAGGCCAAACTCATTAGGTCTCTCAGAAGCTAGCAAAGGTTTGCCCTGGTAAGTATTTGGCCATTAGTAGAACAGTCTCCTGGCGCAGGTTAGCCTGATCTCATCAGATCCCGAAAGCTAAGCAAGGTCAGCTGTGGTTGAGTGGGAGACTACCAAGGAAGTTCAGGGTTGGTTCAGAGGCAGGCAATGGAAAACCACCTAGTAAATCGAACAGGTGACAAAATGAAATAGAACCTAAAGACCAAAAGTGAGGAGGCCAGGAGCATTTCCCTGGAGAGCTGTTCCATAATCATGGGGCCACCGCTGGAAAGGCCCTCTCTTGTGCACCCACCGAACAAGCTTCTTCGATTAATAGTCAGAACGGCTAGCCATGACGGCTATGGGGAACCCGTGACGGCTATGAGTCAGCCTCTGAATCCCAGAGACAGGCTCCAACATCAGGGGAAGGTCTCAGCCTCTATGTCCCAAGAACTGGTTGGCCACTAGTGAGACAGGATGCGGGACAAGATGGACCATTGGACTGATCCAGCAGTTGTATTAGTGTTTTACTGTAATCTATTGTTTCTGACAAAGTCACGCCAGACCCTCCTGTCTTCTACCCTCCTCCGAAGTCTGCTCTAATTTGTGTTAGTTACATCAGTAATGCTGTCCAGCCATCTCCTCTTTTGCCGTCCCCTTCTTCTTTTGCCTTCTGTCTTTCCTGGCATCAGGGTCTTCTCCAGTGAGTGCTCCCGTCTCGTTTGGTGGCCAAAGTATTTAAGCTTCAGCTTCAGCATCTGACCTTCCAGGGAACAGTCAGGGTTGGTTTCGCTTAGGACTGACTGAATGGATCTTCCTGCAGTCCAAGGGACTCTCAAGAGTCTTCTCCAGGGAGTGCTCCCTTCTCATCTGGTGGCCAAAGTATTGGAGCTTCGGCTTCAGCATCTGCCCTTCCAGGGAACAGTCTGGGTTGATTTCCCTTAGGACTGACTGATTGGATCTTCTTGCAGTCCAAGGGACTCTCAAGAGTCTTCTCCAGCACCACAGCTCAAAAGCATCTATTCTCCTACGCTCGGCCTTCCTTATGGTTCAGCTCTCACAGCCATACATGACTACTGGGAATACCATCGCTTTGACTATACGGACTTTTGTTGGCAGGGTGATGTCTCTACTTTTTATTATACTGCCTAGGTTTGCCATAGCTGTCCTCACTCATCTGTGCGACTGAACAACAAAATTGTTCCTATTGTTTTGAGCCGCCCTGAGCCTGCTTCAGTGGGGAGGGCAGGATAGAAATCTGATTAATCTAATTTAATCTAATCAGCAGGGCTCCTATGTTCTTGGGGGCTCTTTCTGTGATCTTAATTCCTGGGCAGAAACATATGGGAGAAGATGGCCCTTCGGTTACCCTGGGATTTACACTTCTTTCAGGTGTGTGGTGGGCGCTACCCTCCTGCTAGGCATTCTTTCCAGTTCGATCCCATTCCCTTAAACCCTTCTTCCGCCTTCCAAGTCCCACCACTTCTCTGTTCTATGCCTGCTTGGGGATAGGAAGCAGGAGAGCTTTTCTCTCTGCAGTCGGTAGAGGAAACGTGTTATTTAAGATGTCTGATTGCGGAACTCCTTGGCGATTACACCGATTAGTTTCCCGTTCCAGCAGGGGAAACACTCCCGGAACCAAATGCTCAGAGCCTTCCCGACTGAGTTGATAGACGGGTTTGCTCACTGATGCATCTGCTAGTGATCTGTGGATTAGCTCCAAAGTGCTCTCTTGGAACGATAGGTTAAGTCTACTGAAATCACGTATTCTACCCCAAAAATTGTTTTTATTTAGAGTTTTGCCTCTTTTAATCCTACCAAAAACAATACACAATTGGCAGAATCTCCTTAATGCATATTTTTGGAACCAAAAGCCCCCACGTATCAATTTTAAAACACTTAGCAGGACTGCTAAGAGAGGAGGCATAGACTTCCCAAATCTGAATTTATATTATGAATCTGTACATATTTCAATATTATTAAGAGGGGAGAATAGAGAATTGATCTGCGGGTATCTGATCTTGGGGGAGGGCTGTTTTTTGAGGTAGAGACGCCAAAATTTCAGCATAGTATCCAATGCCTCTCCGCAAAAGATCCTCCAAGTTTCAAAAAGATTGGACCCAGGGATCCAATTCTATGAGCCCCCAAAGAAGGTGCCCCTATCCTTCATTATTTCCAGTGGAGGGAAGGCATTTAAAAAGTGTGCGGTCCCTTTAAATGTGATGGCCGGAACTCCCTTTGGAATTCAATTATGCTTCTCACAACCTTTCTCCTGGCTCCACCTCCAAAGTCCCCAGATATTTCTTGAACTGGACTTGGCAACCCTACTGTGGATACATTTTTAATGGGCTGTCCTCAGATTTCTCGCTTCCCAGTTTTGCTTCCTGTTCGGCAAAAGAACTGGAGTCTCTGTTGATTTATCTTTATTTTAGTGGCCCTTATCTCTCTTAAATTTTCTATTTCTGCTTTCTGAAGGGCTCTCTTTCCTTCGGGGGCCAAGTTCTCTTTGCTCTGCTTTTCATTTTCCCCAGTTGACACTCGGGTTTTGGCCTTTCTGCCAGCCCCAAATGAAAGATATGATAGATGGGGGAAAAGGAGGGGGGCTGTGTGTACAGAGAGTTTCAACTCTTCCGGCAAGTGGAAAGGTGACCTGCAAATATTTGAAGAGAGGAAAAGAAGAAGTCAATTTGTTTTGTATGTGTGCGGACTTGTCCCAATAGCAAGAGGAAGGAAGCAGTGGAAACCAACAAACTACACTGTTTGAACTAATTCTAGCAACACAGATCTGAGCTTGCTGGGATATTGGCACTAAAAGACCCCGTGACAAATAGCCTTCATTGTTTTGTAGTAATATACATTCATCTTAGAGGTTGGAGTGAAATTGTTTTCTGTTGCTCCAGAAGGTCGGACCAGAAGCAACAGATCGAAATGAAATCAAAAGAGTTTTCAAGCTAAACGTCAGGAAGAACTTCCTGATGGTTAGAGAGGTACCTTAGTGGATCAGGCTTAGAATCATAAGAATGTGAAGGGACCTCCAGAGTCATCTAGCCCAGTGGTCCCCAACCTTTTTGGCACCAGGGACTGGTTTTGTGGAAGACAATTTTTTCACGGACCGGAGTGGTGGTGGTTTCAGGATGATACAATTGCACACTTTATTTCTAAGGTGTTTGGTATAGTGGTTAAGTCTGTGGACTCTTATCTGGGAGAACCGGGTTTGATTCCCCACTCCTCCACTTGCAGCTGCTGGAATGGCCTTGGGTCAACCATAGCTCTCACAGAGCTATCCTTGAAAGGACAGCTTCTGTCAGAGCTCTCTCAGTCCCACCCACCTCACAGGGTGTCTGTTGTGGGGGAGGAAGGAAAAGGAGATTGTGAGCCGCTCTGAGATTCTGAAATTCGGAGTGGAGGGCAGAAAATCCAATGTTGTCTTCTTCTTCTTCTTCTTCTTCTTCTTCTTCTTCTTCTTCTTCTTCTTCTTCTTCTTCTTCTTCCTACTTCTACTTCTACTACATTGTAATATATAATGAAGTAATTATACAATTCATGGCCTGGTTGACTGGTTCCGGTCCACGGCCTGGGGGTTGGGAACCCCTGATCTAGCCCAACCCCCTGCACAGTGCAGAAACTTCACAAATATCCCTGTGTGAAACAATGGTGATGTCAGGGGTGTGTGGCTTAATATGCAAATGAGTTCCTGCTGGGCTTTTTCTACAAAAAAGTCCTACACACACACGCATACACACACATATGTATACATACACTCACATAAACACACACACATATACGCACACCCATAAATATATATATATATATATGGGTGGATTGACAGTGGGGAGGGCAGGATATAAATCCAATTTAAATATATATGTGTATATATACATATATATATATATATATATATATATATATATATATATATATATATATATATATATATATATATATATATATATATATGGATTTATATCCCGGCCTCCCCGCTGAAACAAGCTCAAGGCGGCTCACAGTATATAGCTTACGATAGAAAACATTTACATTAAAAGCATTAAACGGTTTAAGAATAATTTGGTGCTGGTTTCAATACAGATTTAAGATGGCATTCAATGATCTTGAGCATCCATTGGATCTAACATCTCGGTAATGGAGGTCAGCATCTCAGTTAAACGCTGACTGAAACAGTGTCGTCTTCCACGCCTTGTGGAACTGGGCAAGGTCCCACGAGGCTCTGACCTCCTCAGGCAGTTGGTTCCACCAATGAGGGGCGGCAACTGAGAAGGCTCTTTCTCATGTTGTTTTCAGTCTCGCCTCCTTCAGCCCGGGGATCGATAACAAGTTTTGTGTTCCCGATCTAAGTACCCTCTGGGGGACATGTGGGGGAGACGGTCCCTAAGGTAAGCAGGACCTCAGCCATACACACAGGTAATCGACCCCGTATATTTTGCCATCTTTGCCCACCGAAATAATTTCCCCATACTTCGTTCGAGGGCAATTTGGCTAACATAGTGGCCAAAACAAACAAACAAAAAACAGGTGACATCAGTGGGTCCATCAGTGGGGCCAGGACACCAGAAGCCCTCTCACTGTTGCCCCCCCAGGTCCAAGAATACAGAGCATCACTGCCCCAGACAGAGATTTCAATCTATTTTTGCCTTTGTGTGGGCATAGAACAGGGGTCACTGAGGAAGTATGTGTGTGTGTGTGTGTGGGGGGGGTAAATGCAAATGTCCTGAGTGTTGCAGGGGGTTGTACTCAATGACTCCTGAGGTCCCTTCCAGCTCTATAATTCTACGTTTCAAGCAATGCATTTATTGGGGGTGGGGGCGGTTCTCTCTCTGCCGAACACTGATATTATTTCCCCGATGCTCAGCACCTTATGCTCCTCTGGCAAGCGGGGATGCTTGGACCTCCACTGCTTTGGCTCACGTCCTGTTCACAAACAGACTGCTGATTTTTTTTTTTAACGAACTATTCATCTGTTCATTGACCCATTTGGCAGGTCGCTTCGACGTATCCCTTCCTGACGCTGCTGTACGGAGCAGCCTTCTTTTTTGGCACATGTATGTTCTGACACAGCCTGACAGAGCTCCGTCGCCCTATGCTGTCCTCGCTTAACTGTTGAACGGCTTGGCAGGCAGTTGTTTAAATAGGCAGCTCAGAGAGTCATGAATCATAGAAATCGGTCTTTAAAAAAAACCTGTGTTTGTTTGAAACCCTACCGGTCTGTGTTGGCCTGTGCTGAAAGAGTTACACTAGTTGCCTGTGGTGTTCCAGATTCACTTTGAGGTGCTGGTTATAACCTTTAAAGCCCTATATGGCCTGGGACCTGTCTACCTTTGAGACCGCCTTTCCCCATACGTACCCCAGAGAGCACTACGTTCAGGGTCTCAAAATCTCCTTAAGATCCCTGATCCGAAAGAAGCTCGATTGGACAGCACTAGAGCCAAAGCGTTCTCAGTAATAGCCCCCACTTTGTGGAATGCCCTCCCTGAAAACACCAGGGCCCTGTGGGACCTGCCACAGTTCCGCAGGGCCTGTAAGACCGAACTATTCAAGCTCGCCTTTAATGGTTAGGGGGAGGTGGTTCTCTCTCTGCCGAACGGATATTATAGCATTGGAGAAAGTCCAGAAAAGGGAAACTAGAATGATTAAAGGGCTGGAACACTTTCCCTATGAAGAAAGGTTGAAACGCTTGGGACTCTTTAGCTTGGAGAAACGTCGACTGCGGGGTGACATGATAGAGGTTTACAAGATAATGCATGGGATGGAGAAAGTAGAGAAAGAAGTCCTTTTCTCCCTTTCTCACAATACAAGAACTCGTGGGCATTCGATGAAATTGCTGAGCAGACAGGTTAAAACGGATAAAAGGAAGTCCTTCTTCACCCAAAGGGCGATTAACATGTGGAATTCACTGCCACAGGAGTTGGTGGCGGCCACAAGCATAGCCAGCTTCAAGAGGGGTTTAGATAAAAATATGGAGCAGAGGTCCATCAGTGGCTATTAGCCACAGTGTGTGTGTATATATAATTTTTTTTTTTTTTTTGCCACTGTGTGACACCGAGTGTTGGACTGGATGGGCCATTGGCCTGATCTAACATGGCTTCTCTTATGTTCTTATGAGGTGGCTATTACCTTCGGCACCGACAATCTCGCTTAACTAATATAATGGAAATCTGAAGCTTGCCATCTTCGATTTTTAATATGTATGGAAATGTTTTTATGTGCTTAATTTTAATATGTTTGTAAATGGCTGATGTTTTAAGCTGCTGTTAGCCGCCCTGAGCCTGTTGGGGGAGGGCGGGATATAAAAGTGATAAATAAAATAAAATAAGTCTGGGGTGTCACGCTCATTTGTTATGAGGGCCGGATCTGACATAAATTAGACTTTGTTGGGCCAGGCCATATGTGTACCTATTTAAGATTAGATAGCAGAGATATAAACTTAATAAAGGACACAGACAAAATGCAATTAAAGATTTTTTGAAAAAAACTCCTAAAAACATGCTTAAAACATTAACACTCCTTGGTCTTTGTATTTCTCCCATAGGATCCAGGGAACTGGGCAAAGGAAGCTCTGATTCTTTCCTGCCTTCTCCAGGGGACCAGGAGGGGGAGGAACCTCAGCCAGTAGAAGGAAGAGAGGCTTGGCTCAGTAGCTCGTCTGTGTGATTGTGAGAGCCTGGCAAAGCAAACTCTTCCTTCCTCCCCCTTCCCAAGGGAGGAGCTTCAGTCAATGGAGAAAATAGAGCTTTACTCTGTAGCTCCTGTGCAATTGAGCAAGCCTGGCAAAGCAAGCTGTTACACAAAAGGAAGCAAGAAAGGGAGATGGAAGCAGATGACAGCCAGTTGCTTCGGGGCCTGATAGGAGCCATCCGGGTGCCTGATTTAGATGTTTGACATTCCTGGTCTAAGTATTCTGTTTTGGCAATAATACCCGCTGATCCACTTGGCTTGACATTTTCAAGGACAACTCCTACAAGAGCTATGGGTGACCCAAGGCCATTCCAGCAGCTGCAAGTGGAGGAGTGGGGAATCAAACCCGGTTCCCACCACACCAAAATAAAATGCACAATTTTCCCAAGTCCGTGGAAAAAGTATCTTCCACAACACCGGTTCCTGGTGTCAAAAAGGTTGGGGAATGCTGTGCTACCTGACAGATCCTGTGCAAGATAGAGACACCAAACTCAGAAGGTAGGCAGAGGAGCATCCCAAGGAGGTTTCCTGAGAGTTTGGAATTTCTAGCTTCCTTGGAGTTTGTTCTATACACTCCTGAATCACCTGAACCTGTGCCTGTCAAGATAACCAAGGTTCAGGACTTTATAGAATGGATTTGTGCAAGCCAGAGGCGTCAACGTTGCAGGGGACATCACCTGGATGCTCCTCTGCATGCTCCTCCAAATTGTTGCTTTGAAGTTTTGTAAATATTTTTAAAGGCAAGTAAAAGTTTAACTTGTTATTGAAACAGACGGTGGATGACAAGTGGGAGAGGGTGCATGCGGGCGCACCCCGAGCATGGGCACCTGCCTTGTGTCGAGCCACCAGAGGGAGCAGTCAAGCATCTGGCAGGATACTCCCCTCCAGGAAGGGGAGGGATAGTGGCTCAGTGGTAGAGCATCTGCTTGGTAAGCAGAAGGTTCCAGGTTCAATCCCTGGCATCTCCAAGTAAAAAGGATCCAGGTCAGTAGGCATGAAAAACCTCAGCTTGAGACCCTGGAGAGCTGCTGCCAGTCTGAGTAGACAATACTGACTTTGATGGACCCAGGGTCCGATTCAGTAGAAGGAAGCATCATAAGGGGAGGAACGGTGGCTCAGTGGTAGAGCATCCGCTTGGTAAGCACAAGGTCCCAGGTTCAATCCCCGGCATCTCCAACTAAAAAGGTAAGTAGGCATGCAAAACCTCAGCTTGAGACCCTGGAGAGCTGCTGCCAGTCTGAGTAGACAATACTGACTTTGATGGACCCAGGGTCTGATTCAGTAGAAGTCAGTTTCATACGTTCATATGATCAGATGACAACCATTTAGGCATCAGCAACAGTAAATTCAACTTCTACACCAGGCTCAATACGGATAGAAGTTATCTGCTTGACAATCTGTGTTGGACTGTGCAAATTGATTAGACGCTTATGAATATGCATCTGGAAATGATCCCAAGTCATGGAACTTTCACCGCATCATGTTTTCTGTGTAGTGATTCACAGAGTCTTGGAAGGCATGCAGACAGATCCTTTCACTTTTAGGGGTTTTTTTTTCCTTTTACGCCTTTGATCTGAGTCGACTTTTTCAAGTGATTTCTCATTACGACGTGTCAACTTGGTGAGTTGCCACTTCATGTTCTACAGGTGCTTTGCCAGTATCTTTAAATGCCATGGCCTCCTTGAAGCCTTCCTGACCAACGTTTTGCTGGCCGAAGCGAGCGAGGCACAAGGGAAGGCGGTGAGTCAGAATAGCGTGACACCATCCCGACACGAGCGCATGCAGAAAAAGAGAGGTTTTGCAAACATCTCGATTGCGCTGAGACAGTCTGTCTAGAAACGAATCCCCTCATGAACTGGCATGAAGCTCCACAAGGTCAACGTTCGTGCCAAGCGCTCTCCTACGAACGTGACTTTGTGAACCATGAACAAGGCAGAATTTGTGACAAATGTTGCTTTGTGGCTTGCTTTGTGCCCTTCCCTAAATATGGCTTAGCACATAGGGACCAACATGTAGGACATTGTGTCAAGTAACGTTGCATCATGAGCTTGATGTCAAACCTAAGGTATGGAAGGTGTTATGTCTTGCATTTAAGTCTTGTTGTACAACACAGCGAACGCTACAGAGGCGACCAGTGGAAACCCACTGGTCCCCGGATGTAGCTCACTAATACGCTCCGCCAATCAAGATTGGGAAGTGGCGGGAAGTTTAACTAGCCAGGATTGGACCTGGCCAGATGGAGGGTTGTTCTGGGGCATGTATATAATCGGGACCCGGCCCGCGTTTCTCCCTCTTGTGATGTACTCGCCAATAAAGTATGTTGCCTTCAACACGTCTCGTCACTCAGTACATTACAGAAGGAGTGAGCCCTGATAGCGGAATGTAAGTTTTTGGGGCATTAATGAATTCAGGGCAGCAACACAAATATTTGGGGTTTATAAGAGGCAAACAAGATGCCCTCTGCATCAGCATTCTGGAAAAAGTCTTCACACATCTATGTGTGTGGCGTGTGATTCTTTACATCCATATCTCCTGCTTTTGTTGTTGTTCAATTGCACAGGCAAGTCCGATTCTTTGCGACCCCAAGTCATGCCAGGCCCTCCTGTCCTCTACCACCCTCCGAAGTCCGTTCATATTCATGTTGGCTATATCAGTAAGTAACGTTGTCCAGCCATCTCATCTTTTGCCGTCCCCTTCTTCTTTTGCCTTCTGTCTTTCCCAGCATCAGAATCTTCTCCGGGGAGTGCTCCCTTCTCATTGGGTGGCCAAAGTATCTGAGCTTCAGCTTCAGCATCTGACCTTCCAGGGAACAGTCTGGGTTGATTTCCCTTAGGACTGACTGGTTTGATCTTCTTGCAGTCCAAGGAACTCTCAAAAGTCTTCTCCAGCACCACAGCTCGAAAGCATCTATTCTTCTGCACTGGGCCTTCCTTATGATCCAACACTCACAGCCATGCATTACTATTGGGAATACCATCGCCTTGGCTTTATGGACTTTTTTTGGCAGGGTGATGTCTCTACTTTTTATTATAACTCCTACTACCGCACTAGAATTCTAAGAAGGAGGTTTCATTAGTGGCTGATTCATTTCATTTCTTCAAAGAAGTCTACGTAACACGTAGGCTGTTAGACAAAATAATATAAAAATAATTGAAACCTTCTTCCTTGGAGGTTTTTAAACAGAGGCTAGATGGCCATCTGACAGCAATGCTGATCCTGTGAATTTAGGGGGAGATATTTGTGAACTTCCTGCATTGTGCAAGGGGTTGGACTAGATGATTTGGGGGTCCCTTCCTACTCTATGATTCTATGAAACACATGAGAAAAAGGAAATTTAATGGCTGATTGGTTTTGTCATAGTTCAGTCAGGAATATCTCAATTTCTGAAAATATATGTCTAGTTTTAGACTGCTGAAGGACCCAGAGTACGGCGTGAAGACCCATGATCCAGCACCATTGCTAGTCTTAGGCAGTGATCACACAAACTTCATAATGTACATTCAGTCTGCTTTCAATGCACTTTCCAATTGGATTTTGCCAGCTCACACAGTTTGCCAGTTCACGCAGTAAAATCCAGTTGGAAATTGCACCGAAAGCGCATTATTTAGTGTGTATGATCATAGCCTTAATGTGATAAGTGTTTGGTCAAGTAGGGGCAGGGAGCACTGGGGGCACAGACGTGGTGGGGCAGTGGTATCACCCTTGTGACAATGTCACTTCTGGCAAAATAAATAAATAAACAAAACCCATAGAAAATGGGTCTCAAAACTTTTTTTCGATTTTTAGCCCGCCCTTCCCATAGAACAGGCTCAGGGCAGGTTACGTCATAAAACAGTCAACAGCAAAAACAGTAAAAGACCAATTGAAAATATATAAAATCTAAAATTACAAAGACTAAGATGGCAGATTCCGCCTCACAGACGTGACCTGTTGTCCAGGTTCAGCAGTTCATGTACTGCTGGGATGGAATGAGGGGCGGAGGCTGGTAACAAGTGACGCCCACTGAAAGCCTGGCGAAAGAGCTCTGTTTTACAGGCACTGTGGAACTGAAGCAGATCCCACAGGGCCCAGATCTCCAGGGGGAGCTCATTCCACCAGGCAGGGGCCAAGGCTGAAAAGGCCCTGGCCATCGTCGAGGCCCGATAGACATCTCTGGGACTGGGTATTACCAAAAGTTGTTGGGTCACTGATCGTAAGGACCTCCAGGGATCGTACAGGGAGAGGCGGTCCCAAATGTATGCTGGCCTCTGGCTTTAAAGGTAAGTACCAACGCCTTGATCCAGATCCGGTACTCAGTGGGTAGCCAGTGCAGTTCACGAGTGCAGGATGGATCCATGCCTGTACTGGCAACAAAATCAACATCTGTGCAGTACCATTCTGGAGTTTCCGGAGGAGGGTCAAGGGCAGCCCCACATTGAGAGAGTTACAATAATCTACTGGAAGTGACCACTGCATGGGTTACTGTGGCCGGGTTATGTGGGGCAAGATACGGGACCAACTATCTGACCTGCCTCAGATGGGAAAAAGGCTAATCTGGCGGTGGTGGTAACCTGGACCTCCACAGTCAGAGAGGCATCCAGGAACACCCCCAAGCTCTTCTCCCTTGACATGGGCATCAGTGGAGCTCCATCAAAGGATGGGAGTCTGAGCGCTGATCCCAGCCCCCTGTGACCTAGACACAGCACCTTTGTCTTCGATGGATTCGGTTTCAGACAGATTCAGCATGGTGGGTGAAGCACAAAATGATTGCCACTAGCGACGGAGCCGGCCACAAAATGGCTGCTGCAGCTTACCTTCAGTCACACAGCCAGTAAAATCTCCAATAGCCAATCAGAAGCCATGCTTGGCAAAAGCGCCACCTGGCCCCACCCACTATCTGAAAGCACTCCGCAGGCTCCGGAAAAAGGTGTCATTTGCTGCCGTGGTGCTCATGGAAGCAACTGACACCGTACTTTCTGGCAATTCCTAGAACTGCACACCATCACTTCCCGATTTTCCCCACAAGGGATTTTGCCATACCAGCAATGTGGGCAGGAGCTCAGGGTAATGGATGCCCAACCCTCCCCAGGGGCTTCACAATCCTAATATCCACCTGGGGACGGCTGAGCCCTGGGAAAGAAAGATAGCAAAGAAGGCAGCAAAGACAACAGAGACCTCATTTCCCATGATTCCACACTGCCCACTTATATTAAGGATCGCTGCTTGCCATTCCCATTTTGTCTGATGAAGTCTGCTTAAGGGCATACGAAAGCTGACATTCTGAATAAAACTTAGTTGGTCTTAAAGGTGCGCTCATCTACTGCTTTGTTACAACAGAGACCTCATTTTTTTTTTGTTATGTGTTATGTAGACTTTAAATAATGTTTGTCTCATTACATATACTAACCCACCTTCCACTATAATGCACCCTGTTTTTCTAATGGCTAATGAAGCGGGGCTGGAATAAAAATATATTAAATAAGGTAAATTGAAGGCCATTAATTAGGCAAAAGGGCAAAGATATTTTAAAGTGCTTGCTAGGTGTCTCTGAAATAATCCTTCAAGGTTGCGAAAGTAGGGAAAGAGAAGTGTAAGAAGAAGAAGATATTGGATTTATATCCCGCCCTCCACTCCGAAGAGTCTCAGAGCGGCTCACAATCTCCTTTACCTTCCTCCCCCACAACAGACACCCTGTGAGGGAGATGAAGATATTGGATTTATATCCCGCCCTCCACTCCGAAGAGTCTCAGAGTGGCTCACAATCTTTTTTACCTTCCTCCCCCACAACAGACACCCTGTGAGGTGGGTGGGGCTGGAGAGGGCTCTCACAGCAGCTGCCCTCTCAAGGACAACCTCTGCCAGAGCTATGGCTGACCCAAGGCCATGCTAGCAGGTGCAAGTGGAGGAGTGGGGAATCAAACCCGGTTCTCCCAAATAAGAGTCCGCACACTTAACCACTACACCAAACTGGCTCTCCCAGCAAAAGAGGAAGTTAATCTTTGACCCAGTGGCTCACCGCAAACTGCCGAAAAGAGGAGCTAGAAGCTTGCTGGAATAAGCATTGAGTCACATACCTTGGAAAATCTTGGGATCAGGTCAAAGGGGCAAATGTGTTTTTTATGAAGGATATTGCTGCAAGAGTGTTAGCAACATCAATGCCATGTATGGAAAGACCCTCCCTGTCTCCTCCTTGTTCCTTTAGTAATATGACGCTTGTAATGATGTATAGGATGTGGGGTTGTCCTTTCCTGTAACTGGGCGAGTGTTTACTGGAAATGATTGTCTGTGACTATAAAACGGTAGACCTTCCTGCAATCGGGGCTCCCAGATGTGTTCAGACATGAGTCTGGTCTGGTTAAATAAACCACTGTTTCTTCCTGATTTTGCCTTTGGCCTTGTTTCTGCCTGACCACCAGCAGCTAAGGTTGCTGCTACACTAACATATTATTTCTCAGTGTATCAGAATATCTGGGTGTTTTTTTTTAATCGACATATTCAAATTGGGGATATTGGCTGTTTGTTTTATTGCATATACAAACCCACCCTCCGCTGTATTTTAATGTCTTCCTTTTTTGTTTTCTAATGGCAAACTATAATGGATGTTATAATCTCTTGAGAAACCACGCCCTCTAACAAAGGCCATTAACTAACAAAGCCAGAATGTTACCTAGATTTATGGCACCTCGCACTTACTGGGTTGAGGAAGGAGTAGCCCAATCCACTTTGTTCCTTTTGCGCTAGGGGCCCTAAAAACCGGGAGAGGGTAGTGAAATGTGCGCTACACCCATAGTCTCTAACCTCGATGAACCTGTGGGCACTTTAAGAAACAGCCGTGGAAATCACCACAAAATGGTTACCATGGAAGATAAAACTGATAATAAAATGGCCGCTGTGGGGGACAATTACAGAAACTGGAGGTTCAAAGCTAAGCATCGACCTATGACGGCAGCAGCTATTTCTAAATGGGTGCTTCATGCAGTTCCAAAGGTGATGCCTCCTAAGGTCTTCTGAAGCACCTAGATTTATGGCACCGCGCACCTACAGACAGCAGTCTGCTTTTTTGTCTCCCTCCAGTGGTTTTTCAGCCCTGTTTCGTCCTACACTAACAAATACAGATCCCTATTTGTGATTCTTTTAATCTGCTCAAAACGTTCCCGTGATTCCACACTGCCCACTTATATTAAGAATTGCTGCTTGCCATTCCCATTTTGTCTGATGAAGTCTGCTTAAGAGCATACGAAAGCTTACATTCTGAATAAAACTTCGTTGGTCTTAAAGGTGAACTTGTCTACTGCTTTGTTACAACAGAGACCTGTTCAGATTGCTTTTTGCTTAAGCCCCCCCCCCCCCCCGATGCAAGCTCATATCCGGAAAACAAAGAGCCCTGTCCGCAAAACACAAAGCCCGTGAACTTCTGCCGGCAAAAAGATGTGCAGAATCACTTCTCTGCATTTGTCTCTGCAGCTTATATCACTTGAATGACCTGCGCTCTCCACTCGGTAGCATCCTTTTTATGATTTCGCCTTCTCTCGTAAAATTTCAGCAAAAAGAGAGGCGGTTGGCACTTTCAATTCCGAGAAGTGCAGTGAAGTGCCTTCCTTGCAATCCAATTGCAAATCTGTCCTATGTTTGGGAAATAGAATCTGGTATAGGTAGTCTCTTTCTTTTTCTTTTTAAAAAGCCTTCTGCTTGAGAAAACTAGCTCAAACCAGTCTCACCCTGAAACTTCCAGCCAAGCTCATCAGAATTGCAAGGAAGCCAAAGTATACTGAAATGCTAGAGTACGCTGAAATGTTAAGAGTGTGCTGAAATGCTAGCACGGCACTTTCAAGAGTGGTGGAAGACTGTTCTAGACAGGGCTTTTTGTTGTAACAGCAACTCCTTTGCATATTAGGCCGCACCCCCTCTGGTGTAGCCAATCCTCCAAGAGCTTACAGGGCTCTTAGTACAGGGGCTACTGTAAGCACCAGAGGATTGGCTACAGCAAAGGTGTGTGGCCTAACATGCAAACAGGCTTGTCAATCCCCAGGTCCAAGCTTTCCCAGGCTCCTTCCTGTCCCAGTCAGCTGACCAGCGGGGGGAAGCCTTCACCCCACAGCTACCAAGTGCCTTTCCCCTTCAGAACGCTAGGAGAAAGCTTGCAAAGGCTTCCTTTTTGGATGGTGTGTCTGTGTCTTTAAGGCTGAATGGGGGCGGGGCGAGCAGGCAGAACAACTTGGCTGCTCCCAGTAGCTGTGAAAGCAGCCCAGACCCTCCTTGTGGTTCAAGCTTTTCAGAGGTCATTTGCATAGTAAAGGGTAAACTTGAACCTTTTGGTTTCCCTGTGTTATTGAAAGTTCAGCAACTGGTGAGTAAATTGCCTCAGTGAGACCACACGAGTGTAGGATTGCAAACTATTTTATTTTTGCTTGTGTGTGTGTGTGTGTGTGTGTGAGAGAGAGAGAGAGAGAGAGAGATATGATTTACAGCTGCTTGGGTGAGGAAATGAATGACGATGATGATATTGACTTTATATCCCACCCTCACTCTGAATCTCAGAGCCTCAAGAGTGGCTCACAATCTCCTTTACCTTCCTCCCCCACAACAGACACCCTGTGAGGTGGGTGGGGCTGGAGAGAGCTCTCCCAGCAGCTGCCCTTTCAAGGACAACCTCTGCCAGAGCTATGGCTGACCCATGGCCATTCCAGCAGATGCAAGTGGAGGAGTGGGGAATCAAACTCTATTCTCCCAGATAAGAGTCCGCACGCTTAACCACTACACCAAACTGACTCTGAAGACTATTTAGGGGAATTGCACTGCTGTGTTTATGTATTTATTTATAAGATAAGATAAATTTATTTTTATATCCCGCCCTCCCCCGCCAAAGGCGGGCTCAGGGCGGCTCACAGACATGGAAGACCATGATATAATAAAATACAATATAAAACAAACAGTTTTAAAATATTATTCAGTTGTGATGCAATTACATAATTAATTAAATAGATAAAACAGATGCTATAAAGTGCTATTGATCACAATCATGCACAAGATGGCTGGATGGCTACAGATCCATTTAGCCAGGTTCTGTCCCAAAAGCAAGCTGAAACAGAGAGGTTTTGCAAGCCTGTGGAACTGGCTCAGGTCCCGCAGGGCTCGCACCGTCTCTGGAAGTTGATTCCACCATCGAGGGGCCATTGCTGAAAAGGCTTGCTCCATTTATTTGGGGAAAGTCTCTTGGCTCCACCCCCAAAGTCTCCCATCCCCATCCCCAAAGTCCCCAGATACTATCTGAATTAGACTTGGCAACCCTATATAAGAACATAAGAGAAGCCATGTTGGATCAGGCCAATGGCCCATCCAGTCCAACACTCTGTGTCACAGAAGAACATAAGAGAAGCCATGTTGGATCAGGCCAATGGCCTATCCAGTACAACACTCTGTGTCACATAAGAACATAAGAGAAGCCATGTTGGATCAGACCAATGGCCCATCCAGTCCAACACTCTGTGTCACATAAGAACATAAGAGAAGCCATGTTGGATCAGGCCAATGGCCCATCCAGTCCAACACTCTGTGTCACATAAGAACATAAGAGAAGCCATGTTGGATCAGGCCAATGGCCCATCCAGTCCAACACTCTGTGTCACATAAGAACATAAGAGAAGCCATGTTGGATCAGGCCAATGGCCCATCCAGTCCAACACTCTGTGTCACATAAGAACATAAGAGAAGCCATGTTGGATCAGGCCAATGGCCCATCCAGTCCAACACTCTGTGTCACACAGTAGCCAAAAAAAGCAGGCGCCATCAGGAGGTCCATCAGTGGGGTCAGGACACTAGAAGCCCACCCACTGTTACTCCCCCCCCAGCACAAAGAATACAGAGTATCACTGCCCCAGACACGGAGTTCCAACAATACGCTGTGGCTAATAGCCACTGATGGACCTCTGCTCCATGTTTATCCAATCTCGAAGCTGGCTATGCTTGCAGCCGCCACCACCTCCTGTGGCAATGAATTCCATGTGTAAGTCACCCTCTGGTGAAGAAGTACTTCCTTTTATCAGTTCTAAACCAACTGCTCAGCAATTTCGCTGAATGTCCAGGAATTCTTGTATTGTGAGAAAAGGAGAAAAGTACTTATTTCTTTACCTTCTCTATCCATGCGTAATCTTGTAAACCTCTATCATGTCACCCCACAGTCGACGTTTCTCCAAGCTATATGTAAAGGAGTTCCTGCTACAAAAAAAACCCCCTGGTTCTAGAAAACCACGTATAGTCCTGGCTCCAGCTGAGGGCTTCTAGCAGTATCTGATTCCTAGGTGGGATAATTTAGGGGGTGAGCACAAGCGCTTTGGCATTGCATGGATGTGCATTGCACCTTCCAGAGTGAAATTAGGAGGAATGGTGTCATGTTGGGTCAACACTAGGGTGTCACTTCCAGTTTTACACCAGAAGTCATGCAACATAAAAACATGAGAAGGATCTTGCTGGAGGGAGGGAGGGAGGGAGGGAGGAAGGAAGGAAGGAAGGAAGGAAGGAAGGAGGAAGGAAGGAAGGAAGGAAGGAAGGAAGGAAGGAAGGAAGGAAGGGAGGAAGGGAGGGAGGGAGGGAGGAAGGAAGGAAGGAAGGAAGGAAGGAAGGAAGGAAGGAAGGAAGGAAGGGAGGGAGGGAGGGAGGGAGGGAGGAAGGAAGGGAGGGAGGGAGGGAGGGAGGGAGGGAGGGAGGGAGGGGAGGGAAGGAGGGAGGAAGGGAGGAAGGGAGGAAGGGAGGAAGGGAGGAAGGAAGGAAGGAAGGAAGGAAGGAAGGAAGGAAGGAAGGAAGGAAGGAAGGAAGGAAGGAAGGAAATAGATTGGGGTGTGGGTGGGAGAAGTGGAAATGAAGCAACTTTAACTTTCAATGCATTCTCCAAGCTGCTGGCTGGCTGGGCTCGGAGATGTGATGTAAAGAGGCAGAAGCCTTCTCCAAGCCAGCCAACAGGGTGGTGGGGGCTTCAAGAGTCACCGGATATATGTGAAAAAGCCGCAATAAATGTGAAAGAGTTTGGCCACCCCCTACTCTGTGGCATTATACCCCACTGAAATCCCTCCCCAGGCTCCAGCCCCAGACCTCCAGGAGTTTCCCAAGCCAACCCAACGGCAGCATCACCGAGGAAGGCCTGCTTGTGATAAAAAGCTGTGTGCTACGGAAGGGCTTTTTGACTGCTGCTGGCTGGGCCTTTGCTAAAACCACTTGCACACATCTGCAGAGCTTTAGACCAGATTGGAACAGACCCTGGCTGCCACGTGCAATTTATCTCTTGCAGCCGATCGTTTCCTAGGTCCTTCAGTATTCTTAAAGAAAAAAAAAATAAACAGGGTGTGGGGTGGGGAGGAGAAAGCCCAACTGATTTCCCTCTTTATTCTCCTCCATCTTTATCACTCCCCATCTCGGAAAGATTTTTCATCATTTTGACATTTTCACGTTCGCCCTCTCGCATGCAACCGCCGTAAGTGGCTCATTCGCGCAGATAACCTTGAACAATTATGCTGTTTCCAAAGTCCTCTCTGCCGGCAGGACAAAAAGAGTGAGGCTTTGCTGGTGGGAACTGCCACAGGAAAGGAAAGCACCAGGGGGTGGGATTCTAGCAGGAGCTCCTTTGCCTATTAGGCCATGCCCCCTGGTGTAGCCAATCCTTCAAGAGCTTACAAAAAAGAGTCTTGTAAGCTCCTGGATGATTGGTTACATCAGGAAGGTGTGGGCTAATATGCAAAGGAGCAAATGTAGAAATCCATCCCTGCGCAGCACTGAATAGTTTTTGCAATTCTGTATCTAAAATGCTACATATAATTAGATAATATGTGTTTGTAAGAGGGAGCATGTAGAGGGAATCCATAGATAAACCTAAGGTGGGTATTTTCTTCTCTATGCAAGCAATCCATTTGGACAAGGAGGATTCAGATAGCATTTGGTATAAATAGCTCCCACAGTCAGCGGAAGAGTGCACATATATCATTGCTGTAGCAAGCTTGCTTATCTAGTTATAGAAATGGGCCTGTTTGGCCTAGGAATGCAACTGCTACCTTGGAGATGGAAGCCTTGAAGATGCCTCATGCCTTGATGCCAGCCTCTCTGGGAACCAACAGACCAAGGTGTGGGGAGAAGGTTTAGCCCCCTCATCTTGCTGTGCATAATTGTAGGTATTTGGCCTACTAGGTCATACCTGGCAATGGCTTTCTAGCAGAAGGTTATGTCTTGCATCTGACTTTAATAAAGCTTAACCAGGGTCACAGGAGCATGGATTTGTGGAGTCGATAACTGGCAGAACCTGATGATAACAGTGGGGACCAGAGAGATGAACACCCTTACCAATGGTTTCATTTCAATTATGAGAACTTATTAGAAAATATAAGGGAGCCCCATGGTGCAGAGAGGTAAGCTGCACTACTGCAGTCCAAGTTCTGCTCATGACCTGTTTGATCCCGGCAGAAGCTGGGTTCACGAAGCCGGCTCAAGGTTGACTCAGCCTTCCATCCTTCCGAGGGTGGCAAAATGTTCATAATTCTCCAGCTGGTAGCTTGGAGAATGCACTTCAAGTTAAAATTGCTTTCTTTCCACCTCTTTCTCCCACCCCATGTATTTTCCTTCCTTCCTTCCTTCCTTCCTTCCTTCTTCCTTCCTTCCTTCCTTCCTTCCTTCCTTCCTTCCTTCCTTCCTTCCTTCCTTCCTTCCTTCCTTCCTTCCTTCCTTCCTTCCTTCCTTCCTCCCCTCCCTCCCTCCCTCCCTCCCTCCCTCCCTCCCTCCCTCCCTTCCTTCCTTCCTTCCTTCCTTCCTTCCTTCCTTCCTTCCTTCCTTCCTTCCTTCTTCCTTCCTTCCTTCTTCCTTC
>NC_083231.1:112956720-113063907 GCF_032191835.1 Heteronotia binoei
GTTCGCCCTCTCGCATGCAACCGCCGTAAGTGGCTCATTCGCGCAGATAACCTTGAACAATTATGCTGTTTCCAAAGTCCTCTCTGCCGGCAGGACAAAAAGAGTGAGGCTTTGCTGGTGGGAACTGCCACAGGAAAGGAAAGCACCAGGGGGTGGGATTCTAGCAGGAGCTCCTTTGCCTATTAGGCCATGCCCCCTGGTGTAGCCAATCCTTCAAGAGCTTACAAAAAAGAGTCTTGTAAGCTCCTGGATGATTGGTTACATCAGGGAGGTGTGGGCTAATATGCAAAGGAGCAAATGTAGAAATCCATCCCTGCGCAGCACTGAATAGTTTTTGCAATTCTGTATCTAAAATGCTACATATAATTAGATAATATGTGTTTGTAAGAGGGAGCATGTAGAGGGAATCCATAGATAAACCTAAGGTGGGTATTTTCTTCTCTATGCAAGCAATCCATTTGGACAAGGAGGATTCAGATAGCATTTGGTATAAATAGCTCCCACAGTCAGCGGAAGAGTGCACATATATCATTGCTGTAGCAAGCTTGCTTATCTAGTTATAGAAATGGGCCTGTTTGGCCTAGGAATGCAACTGCTACCTTGGAGATGGAAGCCTTGGAAGATGCCTCATGCCTTGATGCCAGCCTCTCTGGGAACCAACAGACCAAGGTGTGGGGAGAAGGTTTAGCCCCCTCATCTTGCTGTGCATAATTGTAGGTATTTGGCCTACTAGGTCATACCTGGCAATGGCTTTCTAGCAGAAGGTTATGTCTTGCATCTGACTTTAATAAAGCCTAAACAGGGTCACAGGAGCATGGATTTGTGGAGTCGATAACTGGCAGAACCTGATGATAACAGTGGGGACCAGAGAGATGAACACCCTTACCAATGGTTTCATTTCAATTATGAGAACTTATTAGAAAATATAAGGAGCCCCATGGTGCAGAGAGGTAAGCTGCACTACTGCAGTCCAAGTTCTGCTCATGACCTGTTTGATCCCGGCAGAAGCTGGGTTCACGAAGCCGGCTCAAGGTTGACTCAGCCTTCCATCCTTCCGAGGGTGGCAAAATGTTCATAATTCTCCAGCTGGTAGCTTGGAGAATGCACTTCAAGTTAAAATTGCTTTCTTTCCACCTCTTTCTCCCACCCCATGTATTTTCCTTCCTTCCTTCCTTCCTTCCTTCCTTCCTTCCTTCCTTCCTTCCTTCCTTCCTTCCTTCCTTCCTTCCTTCCTTCCTTCCTTCCTTCCTTCCTTCCTTCCTTCCTTCCTTCCTTCCTCCCTCCCTCCCTCCCTCCCTCCCTCCCTTCCTTCCTTCCTTCCTTCCTTCCTTCCTTCCTTCCTTCCTTCCTTCCTTCCTTCCTTCCTTCCTGTCTTATGGCTCTTAAACATCTGATGTTCATGTCTGGTGGTTCTCAAACATCTGACGTTTCTTCTATGTGGCTCTGACATTAAGCAAGTTTGGCCATCCTTGGGCTACACCATATTACCTTCCCTCTGTTCTAACAATATAATGGTAGATGATTCCTGAAGTCCATTTTTGATGTTCATAGACCCCATTCTTAGTGCTTTGGAGTTTCTTCCCTTTTCCTAAAAACCTGGGGGTTCCTTCAAGTCTGAAGAACCCTAAATGGTAGGTGAAGTTACTCTTGTGAAGAATGGAGAGATTGCTGTCCTTTGATAGATTCTCCAGTCCAACAAATTCTGTTTATTTTTCTGAGGAAAAGATGATCTACGGCTCTAGTTTTATTTGGGTATGAAAACACTGCTGCAATTAGCCGCATAAAGTCTCCTAATTGGACCCAAGAGTTTCATTAGTTATAGGACATAACCTTTGAAATGTGAAAGGGCTGTAAAAAACATTAAAAATGAACATCTGATAAAAGCTCTCTCACACAGGCGTCTTTGAGCACTCTCATATTTTCAGTTATGCTAAAGAGACTCAGAAAGTCCCTTGGGCCCAAGAATGGTGTTTTAAAGTTCATTCGAAGAACTGCTATTAAAGTAGAAATGTTGCTAGGGAAGAAACACCAAGAATCGCCCCAAACCTCACCACCTTTCCCGAATGCCCTGATGTGTGTGTTCAGTGCTGTCGAGTCACTTAACCAAATCTATGAATGAATGAATGACCTCCAAAATGTATCATCATTAGAAGCCTTGCTCGGGTCTTGCAAACTGAATAAGACCATTAGTCCACCAAGGTTAGCAGTGTATGAGCCCCGTAGGTCTTTACGATCAGTGACCCAACAACTTTTGGTAACACCCAGCCCCAGAGATGTCCATCTGGCCTTGACGAGGACCAGGGCCTTTTCAGTTCTGGCCCCTGCCTGGTGGAATGAGCTCTCCCTGGATATCCGGGCCCTGCGGGATCTGCTCCAGTTCTGCAGGGCCTGTAAAACAGAGCTCTTTCAGCTGAGGCAGTGGGCATCACTTGTTACCGGCCTCCACCTTCATTCCATCCCAGTGCTATAAGATCTACTGGGCCTGGACAACAGGCCATTACTGTGAGGCAGAACCTGCCATTTTAGTCTCTACTGTCACTCTGTAGTTTTAGATTTTGTATACTTTAAATTGGTCTTTTATTGTTTTTATTGTTGATTCTTTTTATGATGTAACCCACCCTGAGCCTGTCCTACAGGAAGGGCGGGTTAAAAGTTGAATAACATGATGACAGACAGACAGACAGACAGACAGACAGACAGACAGATAGATAGATGATAGATAGATAGATAGATAGATAGATAGATAGATAGATAGATAGATAGATAGATAGATAGATAGATAGATAGTCTACTCAGGCTGGCAGTGGCTTTCCAAAAGGTGATTATCACATGGAATGAGTTGGACTGAGGGAGTGTGACTGGCTGAAGGTCACTTAGCCAGCTTCCATGGCAGAGGGGAGATTTGAACTTGGGCCTCCCACAGACATCGTCCAACATGTTAAATACTATTTCATGCCTGGCAGGTCACTTGTAATTGAGAGGCATTTGTGTCCTACATGGCACAGTGAAGTGTCTGCTTCAGTTTCTACAGTTGTGTTCAGGGGTGGAATTCTAGCCAATCCTCAAAGAGCTTACAAAAAAGAGCCTTGTGAGTTCATGTAGGATTGGCTACATCAGGGGGTGTGGCCTAATATGCAAAGGAACTCCTGCTAGAATTTCACCCCTGGTTGTGTTTGAAGTCAATGAAGAGATGGCTGTCTGCCCCTACTGATGCCCCTCAGTGGCTACTTTTGCCCCAGGTGATAGGACAAGGGCAGGAGCTTATGCACTGTTACAATCACATTGAGACATTTTCCAGAGCTTTACCAATGAGCAGATGGACATCAGTCACACAGAACAGAAAGAAGATGCAAACAACCTGAAAAACACAAAAAGGGCCCCCTTAATATTCCAGTTATAGAACTCATCTGTGAAACTCTGCAATAAAACCAGAATGAAGGATTGCTCTCACCTAAGATAAGGAAAAAACTCCTAGAATCATAGAGTTGGAAGCAATGTTCCCTCTAAGATGCAGAGTTTTGTGAGCAAAAATTCTACTTTGTGAGCTGCTGGCATTAAAGTTGTGAGCTACTGACATTAAAGTTGTAAGCTATTGAATAAATTAGTGCGCTCTGGGGGACATCCTTCCTGAGATAAGACAAAAAGGTGTGAGCTGGAAGCTAAAAATCTATGTGCTAGCTCACGCTAGCTCAGTTTAAAGGGAACACTGGTTGGAAGGTACCTCCAGGGTCATCTAGTCCAACCTCCTGCACAATGCAGGAAACTCACAAACATCTCCCCCTAAATTCACAGGTTCTTTATTGCTGTCAGATGGCCATCTAGCCTCTGTTTCAAAACCTCCAAAGAAGGAGAGCCCACCACCTCCCGAGGGAGCCTGTTCCACTGAGGAACTGCTCTGACTGTCAGGAAGTTCTTCCCAATGTTGAGCCCTATCTAGAAAGGTTACATACATGTCAAGGTCATAAAGCACATGTTTTTTTAGTTGCCTGTATTATAAGGGGGCTTGTTTGGAGATTATTGCCTCATTGCCGGATAAGATTCCTGGTTACACAAATAAAGCCAGGCTCGAATGCCTTTAATCCAATAAGAATCCCAAGATCACATATGAAGTTCCTAAATTTTGTGTACAGATACTTAGGTTACTATAATATAGTGGATTCGATGCATGGGAAAGGCGGGGTGGTAGTGAACATCAGCTCTTAACTGAGCACAGCATATGGTAGACTGCACTGTAAAGACTGAGGAACTGGGCCAAAGGGGCCAACTATATACAACTCAGGGTTCCCATGCAAGCACGTTATTGGATCATTCAAACCAGCAGGGGGCCCATGATTGGTGCAGGGCAGCAGGGATTTGAATCCTGCAGCCCATTGTTCCCAAATCCCCAAGCTCCGTTCTCATGGCTCCAATGAGCCAGGCAGGAACACCCTATTCAGTCTTCACTTGAGTCCATAAGAACATAAGAGAAGCCATGTTGGATCAGGCCAGTGGCCCATCCAGTCCAACACTCTGTGTCACATAAGAACATAAGAGAAGCCATGTTGGATCAGGCCAGTGGCCCATCCAGTCCAACACTCCGTGTCACATAAGAACATAAGAGAAGCCCTGTTGGATCAGGCCAGTGGCCCATCCAGTCTAACACTCTGTGTCACAGAAGAACATAAGAGAAGACATGTTGGATCAGGCCAATGGCCCATCCAATCCAACACTCTGTGTCACATAAAAACATAAGAGAAGCCCTGTTGGATCAGGCCAGTGGCCCATTCAGTCCAACATTCTGTGTCACACAGTGGCCAAAAATTATATATATATTCTAACTTTGTATCAGTCTGCATTTATACACACACACACACACTGTGGCTAATAGGCACTGATGGACCTCTGCTCCATGTTTTTATCTAAACCCCTCTTGAAGGTGGTTATAGAAACTGTATTTTGACTAGGTTCCAATTTTTAGCTTTTTATTTTGTGTATATCTTGTATTTTGTGCACGATTTTTAATCCCAGCTATATGAATATGGCTGGTTAAAGTGACCATATCAAATATTTATCTATCACCTAAGATGAAAAATCAGAAAGATATTTTTTGTTGGCAGAAATCTGCTCCTCCCACTTATTTATATATCACGCAGCTCTCGGTATTTGTGTGCTTCAAGTAAAACGATGCGTCGATCCTGCTTGTGACTGAGGGGCGGGGGCGTCCCGCGTCGGCGCAGGAACGGCGGTCAAGCGTCAACTTTGATTTCAATCAACGCGCTCGAAGCAAATGAAACCCAAGTCAACGTTGCTGCAGCAAATTAAAACTCTGCCAAAGGATGTGAATTCAATTTGGCGTGCTCCCTCAAGAGGAATCAGATTCTCCAATTTGTTGCCCAGACTTGGAAAACATCGTTTGTGGCTGTATTTTTGGTCTGGCTTCAAGGCAGTGTGGGAAATCAGCATGCTAATGCCAATGAGAAAGTGTGTTATTTATTTCCTATATGAAGAGCTAAAGTTGCCAATATTTATTAATGTCCCAGGATCACTCACTGCGGACTTAGAGATGGCCCATCCACAACCAACCCTACTTAGCTTCTGAGTTCTGATGAGATCAAACTAAACCATGCCATCTTCCTTCCGATAAGACTTTTACTTACAACTGATCTGGACAGCCTGACCTTGTCAAACTTTGGAAGGTAAGCAAGGACTTGGATGGCAGACCACCAAAGAAGTCCAGGGTTGCTACACAATGGCAAACAACCTCTCCTCCTCTCTTGTCTAGGAAAACCCTACAGGATCACCGTAGGTCAGCTAGGAGAAGAAGGAGGAGGAAAGGAAGGAGGAGAAGGAGAAGGAAAAGGAGAAGGGGAGTTGATTTTATATCCCCCTTCACTACCCAAAGGAGTCTTGGAGCAGCTTACAATCTCCTTCCCCTCCTCTGCTCACAACAGACGCCCGGTGAAGTAGGTTGGACCGAGAGAGTTCTAAGAGAACTGGAACTAACTCAAGGTCATTCAGCTAGCTTCATGTGGAGTTGTGGCCCCCCAGATTCGAGTCAGCAGCTCTTTACCACTATGCCACACTGGCTCTCCTTGACAGTATGTTCTACCCCAAAAGAAAAAAAAAAGAGGATGAATTAGGTGGATATCCTTGGCGTATATGGTCCCCAACTCCCTCCTCCGCTGCCCACCCTCCAGTTATGTTCTAGAACAAAATTTCCATCATTCTTCAGAAGCGTCGAACTTCTTCCCATCTCATTCGCCACCATTCTTTCAACTGTACTACGCCAATGGCACCTTGGAGAGCTCCGTGGTCATCCATTACCCTTGTGGCCCCATGTTCAATGCATTCCCACTGTTAATTAAGCCATCAATTTTAGTCGCATTGCCTGTCCTGAACTGCCCTTGTCATTTCTGATGTGAAAAATCTATTGGGGGGGGGGGGGGTGGTCACCGAATAATGATGTCTTAACAACTCCATAATATCCGTAGATAAGAAGAGCTGCTACCGCAGGCCCTTAAGGTGTCCTTTACGTTGGCGTTCCCCTTCCCTGCTAACTCTGACCCAGTTTTGTACATAAAGATGATCATCTGGTAAAGATTCCAAAGCACTTTGTCAACTTAAGCTTTGTTCAGCCATCTATTCGTCTGTCATGGAACGTTGTCACTCGTGGGATGAATTATGGTAATTCCTCGAACTGGGCTAAGGCAGCTGTCAGCAGGAGATGGTTGACTTGAATAATTATGTGCATGATTTTAGACTTCTTAATTGGCTTTTAGTTTCTCACTGGACCCATCCCAAACACCCAAAGAAAACGTGTAATAGCTGATCAGTGTCATAGCTGGAGGCACTTGAATTTGGTGTCGTGATTAAGAGTGAGGACTCTTATCTGGGAGAACCGGATTTGATTCCCCACTCCTCCACTTACAGCTGCTGGAATAGCCTTGGGTCAGCCATTGCTCTCGTAGGAGTTGTCCTTGAAAGGGCAGCTTCTGTCAGAACTCTCTCAGCCCCACCCACCAACTCTAGGATTCTATTATTGACTGCACAGCAGTGTTCCCTCTAAGCTGAGTTAGCGCAAACGAGCTCACAGATTTTTAGCCTCCAGCTCACACTTTTTGTCTTAGCCCCAGAGTATATGGATTTGTGCAGTAGCTCACAACTTTAATGCCAGCAGCTCACAACTTTAATGCCAGCAGCTCACAAAGTAGGATTTTTGCTCACAAGACTGCAGCTTACAGGGAACATTGCTGCACAGCTGTGCAAGAATCAGGCAAGGATCCAGGATCAGTCATGTGCAAAGCTTTGCTCTTTCTGTTAAACTCTGCACACAATATGGATTGGGGGGAGTGAGATTGAGCATACTCTGTATGATAGTGTAGGCACAGAGAGAGCATGTTCTCCAAGGGATTCCATACTATCAAGGTTTATTGTCTAACTGGTTGCAACTTCCCAGGGTCTTCATATCACCTCCAGGCAGAGGTCTTCCATATCACTTGTGACCTGATCCTTTTAAACAGAGGCTATGTGGCCCTCTGACAGCAATGAAGATCCTGTGCATTAAGAGGAGGTAAGCAGTGGAATCATAAGAATGTAAGAGAAGCCATGTTAGATCAGGCCAATGGCCCATCCAGTCCAACACTCTGTGTCACACTGTGGCTAACAGCCACTGATGGACCTCTGCTCCATATTTTTATCTAATCCCCTCTTGAAGCTGGCTATGCTTGTAGCTGCTACCAACTCCTGCGGCAGTGAATTCCACATGTTAATCACCCTTTGGGTGAAGAAGTACATCCTTTTATCCGTTCTAACTCAACTGCTCAGCAATTTCTTTGAATGCCCACGAGTTCTTGTATTGTGAGAAAGGGAGAAAAGGACTTCTTTCTCTACTTTCTCCATCCCATGCATTATCTTGTAAACCTCTATCATGTCACCTCGCAGTCGACGTTTCTCCAAGCTAAAGAGCCCCAAGCGTTTCAACCGTTCTTCATAGCTCCCTATGGAGGAATCAGCTCCTTATGGAGATTCGGGCCCTACTGGATTTACTACCATTCCGTAGGGCCTGTAAAACGGAGCTATTCCACCAGGTTTTTGGTTGAGGCAAGCGGCCGTCCTCACCCTACCGTTTAAATCATCTAACAGACCTCCCTGCTCTGACCAACTATTTGGATGGCTAGATATCGGGCCTACAACTGTGACATCTATGACACTCAGGATATTTATATCTTAAATTTATAAAATGTGTTGTGGATGCCGCATATTTTGATTGTTTATTGATTGTTTTATGGTTTTATTGTTGGATTTTTACTGTTTTATTACTTCATTGTGTTTGTGATCCGCCCTGAGCCCATTGTGGGGAAGGGCAGACTATAAGTCTACTAAAATAAATAAATAAAATAAAATACTTGCCAATGAAATGAGCTCAGAGGAGATATGTGCCTCTTTCCTGGAAACTGAGATAGATCAGTCAGTTTTGTTGCCTTTTGACTAACTACCAAGGCAGAAGCTGGTCCTCTAGCAAAAGTGGCTACCACACAGGTCAGTTTGTCTTGTGGTTATGAAGTGTTGAAGCTCTCAGCATGCCCAGTTAGGAGGGAGAGAATTTCAGGGGAGAAATATCAGGTGGAGGGAAGGATGATGATGAAGAAGAAGACACTGGGTTTATATTCTGCCCTCCACCCTGAATCTCAGAGTCTCAGAGCGGCTCACAATCACCTTTATCTTCCTCCCCCACAACAGACACCCTGTGAGGTAGATGAAGATATTGGATTTATATCCCGCCCTCCACTCCAAAGAGTCTCAGAGAGGCTCCCAATCTCCTTTACCTTCCCCTCCCCACAACAGACACCCTGTGAGGTAGATGAAGATATTGGATTTATATCCCGCCCTCCACTCTGAAGAGTCTCAGAGCGGCTCACAATCTCCTTTCCCTTCCTCCCTCACAACAGACACCCTGTGAGGTAGATGAAGATATTGGATTTATATCCCGCCCTCCACTCCGAAGAGTCTCAGAGCAGCTCACAATCTCCTTTACCTTCCTCCCCCACGACAGACATCCTGTGAGGTGGGTGGGGCTGAGAGGGCTCTCACAACAGCTGCCCTTTCAAGGAAAACCTCTGCCAGAGCTATGGCTGACCCAAGGCCATTCCAGCAGGTGCAAGTGGAGGAGTGGGGAATCAAACCCTGTTCTCCCAGATAAGAGTCCTTGCACTTAACCACAACACCAAACTGGCTCTCTTCTGAATGCTTCTCCTGTAAACCCTCTTGTAGTACTGCCATCCTTCAAAGCTGGGATTCTAGGCCTTTATTTGAGACAGAATGGAAAAAAGCAAGAATAGAGAACGGCAAGAGTAGCCAGGAAAATTAATGAACGTCGACATTTCAGACTCCTTCACCTGCCTTCAACTGGAGGGATCAATGTTATGCTGATTAAAAAATACAACTCGCATTGACTGAGGAATACAAATATCCCATTGATTGCTCTCCGTCTCTTTCCTCTCCTTGCATCTCATGCTTTCCTCTATCAATCGAGGGAGAATGCAGATAGCCTAATGAGATGGCTGAGGAAGCCAGGTGCATTTGATGGAGATTTCATGGTGACCTTTGATTGGCGTTTTGTCCTCCTGCTCTGGGGCTGTTTGCAGCTCCAAGTCTTCCAGAATTTGCAGAAGATTTCGTGCTCTCCAAAGTGGACATCTGCATGGATTCTAATAAGATTCCTCAGTACATGAAAATGGAAAAAGAAAGAGAGGGAAGGTTGGGGAGGAAGAGGTGGAAAGAAAAAAAAATGTGTTAGGTGGCTTTTTTGAGACTGAAACGTTGCCATCGTGGCAAGAGTACAATGAACATTGATAGATCTGTCTTCCACAATTGTGTCTATGGCCTTTTTAAAGTCAACCAAGTCCTACTTGCTCTGGCCTGAATTGCCTGGGCTAACCTGATCTTGTCAGATCTCAGAAGCTTAGCAGCGTCAACTCATGTCATTATATGGACGGGAGCAGGGGTGGAATTCTAGCAGGAGCTCCTTTGCATATTAGGCCACACACCCCTGATGTAGCCAATCCTCCAAGAGCTTACAAGGCTGTTCTTACAGGGCCTACTGTAAGCTCCAGGAGGATTGGCTACATCAGAGGGGTGTGGCCAGGGGTGGAATTCTAGCAGGAGCTCCTTTGCATATTAGGCCACACACCCCTGATGTAGCCAATCCTCCAAGAGATTGCAGGGCTCTTTTTTGGCTCTCAGTTCATTGCAATAAACTTTCCCCCCCTCCTTCTCCTGGACTCTGGCTGTATGTCTTTTATTGGCCAAGGATATTCAGATTTGCAGATTCGTGCAACAGTTTTTGGTGACCCAAATTTGTACAACATACTCTAAATAACGTGCTTTGCACCTGGATTTTTACTGTGCATGAATAGCAAACTCCACTTGCAGCCAGACCCTGTGTGAAAGCACCCACTAGCCCACGTCATCTGTGACTGAGGTTAGCACAGGCCCTCTCCATAGCGCCAGTCCTGCGTTCGTATTGGCTTATGCCTTCCTTTGTTCCTTGATTGCTTTCCATCAAGGGCTGGAAGCCGGACAGCATCATAGATATGGTGCAGGGGGGCTTTCTTTGCCTGCCTTCTAATCCATTCGATCCGCTGGCTCTGAAATGTTTGCTATCCTTTTGAAACTGTTTACAGTTGCCTTTGGCTCCAATCTGCCACCGTGGCTCAGCTACTAATTGAATTGTTTTACGGTTTGTCACACTTCCTCTCCTTGCGTTGGTCAAACCAAACGTCGGGCTCCTCTAATACCTTCCCTGCTTCTCTTTCATGTAAACACTTATCGTGCCGCAAAAAGCAAGTCCAAAAGGTTGTTCTTTTGAGACTTCCAAAGCCCACACTCCGAAAAAGCCTTGCTTTAGAGGGAATAACCATTGGTAGACTTGGCTGTTGCATGAAGTCACTAGAGATACCACCATATTCATAATCCATGGGCTCAAAGGACCAATCTTAAAAGCTCATAGGACACACAATATGAAGATGAACGCTAGAACACTGGCTGTTCTAGGGCTCAGATAATCCAGTAGAGACGGAGGAGAATGCCCCTTTATTCTCATCGAAACCCACCTTTTCTGTAACAGAGCAAGATGCAAGGCAAGTGGCACCTTAAAGACCAATGAAATGTCTAGGGTGTAAGCTTTTGAGAGTCATAGCTCCATCGGTCCAACTCAGGTGTCCTACTGTTGACAGAGGTGCAACCCCCTTTTTTGTGAATCCCTTGGCATAACCCCTCACTCACCAGAGAGCTGCTGCCAGTCTGAGTAAAACAGTACTGGCACTTGAGGGGCCACCTTCTACCTGATCCTTTTCACTGGAGATAGAATAACAGATTTGGAAGGGACCTCCAGGGTCATCTGGTCCAACCCCCTGCACAGTGCAGGGAATTTGCAAGTACCTCCCCTCCTCACATCTCCAGTGACCTCCTGCTCCAAGCCTTAAGAGAAAAAAACCCACTCCAGGATCTCTAGCTAAACTGGCCTAGAGGAAAAATTGCTGCCTTACTCCAAAGTAGTGAACAGCATTCTCTGGGCATGTAAGAAAGGGCCACGGGAACTGATGCAACCCTTCCTGCTTTCCTTCTCATGACCTTCCTAAGTTCACAGGATAAGCATTGCTGTCCGATGCTTGGGATTGAACCTGGGACCTTCTGCACACCAAGCAGCTGCTGCCAAAGTAACATTAAAAAAAAACCCCTGTGCATAGCCAATCAAAATCTCCAATGGCCAATCAGAATCCATCCATCCAACCATCCATCCATCCATGGGCCAATGGTCTGGTTCAGTAGCAGGTAGCTTCATGGGTACATCTGTTCAGGTTCCACCACAACACAAGGATCGTCACTGTGTGACTCACGGTAAGCTGCAGCAGCCATTTTGTAATGGGCTGTACCTCCTGTAGCAGCCATTTTGAGGCTGCGTCCCCCTCAGTATGCCAGAATTCCATAGGTTCCTGCGGGCTTAAAAATGTTGGGGACTCCTTCTCTAGGGACTAATCAAATATCAAAGAAGCAGGCTTTTAAAAAAATAAAATAAAATAAAAAGATGCTTCTTTAAAAAGTGGATTGGAGCATGGATTTCATCCTCTGAAGCCTCCCCCCTATACCCGGTGGGCACATTCTTTTGAATAAAATGCTAACACAGACAACGGATATCTGGACAAGGTCAGACACTTCTGCTTACCCCTACACATCAGTAATTATCAAGAAAGGTTTTAGCTTCTAGGCCAGCTTGAGTATTAACCACTCTCTCAGTTGTATTCCAAAGCTGTTCAACACAAGTGTAAGGAAGTGTTAGCAGTACATAAAACCTAGAATTTGAACCCCCAAGGGCTGGACCAATTGTACTGCCGAAAGACTACGTACAACCCGTTCCTTATCTCCTGTCTGTCTGATCTTAAAAGACATCACTGCTGCAGACAGCAAATTATTAACGTTATTGAAAAGGAGTGAGTAGAAGATTGTCTTCCCTGGAAATAATGAGAATGCTAAAAGGAGGCAATCTTCCCAAAGACCTGTAATTAACTAGGTGATGTTATCGCACGGGTAATGTATCTCTAATTTACACCTCTTTCATCCTAATGAGCCAATCATGTCCTTCAGAGCTAGACGAAGAGATGGAATCGGGGAGGCTGATAAAGTTTCGTCCCAGATGGGAAGCTACCTTTGAAACATCCTTTGCACAGAGAAGAAGATGGGAAGTTATCCGAATGTGAAAGCTGAAGGACATTTAGGTACAAGGCCTAAGTTACCAGGAATCCTCTTCTTTTAGGGCTATCCTTTGCCAAGTTCAAAACAAGGCAAAACAAGGAGATGTTGGCTGATGTGAAGGATGGCAAACCTATGTCTCCTGGGCAACAAAAATGTGTGATATGTTATTATTATATTAGGTTGTCAGTATTCCTTCTAAGCTTCACAGTGTTGCGAGCAGATTCTACCTCATGAGTGAGAAAAGCTAGCAGCACTAAAGTTGTGAGTGAGTCTACATTTGACTATTGAACATAAGAACATAAGAACATAAGAGAAGCCATGTTGGATCAGGCCAACGGCCCATCAAGTCCAACACTCTGTGTCACACAGTGGCAAAAAATGTTATATACACACATACACTGTGGCTAATAGCCACTGGTGGACCTGTGCTCCATACACTGTGGCTAATAGCCACTGATGGACCTGTGCTCCATATTTTTATCTAAACCCCTCTTGAAGGTGGCTATACTTGTGGCCGCCACCACCTCCTGTGGCAGTGAATTCCACATGTTAATCACCCTTTGGGTGAAGAAGTACTTCCTTTTATCCGTCTTAACCTGTCTGCTCAGCAATTTCATCGAATGCCCACGAGTTCTTGTATTGTGAGAAAGGGAGAAAAGTACTTCTTTCTCTACTTTCTCCATTCCATGCATTATCTTGTAAACCTGCATAAATTAATTTTTTTAGAAGATTAATTCCATAACCTTGTAAAAATTTCAGAAGAAATTATTTCACCGTCTCATCATTATTCACCTTACCATCTTCATTGCCCTCCTCTGGACCTGTTCCAGGATATAGACAAGCTGGAATAGGTTCAGAGGAGGGCAACGAAGATAGTGAGGGGTCTGGAGATCAAGTCCTATGAAGAAAGGTTGAAGGAGTTGGGCCTGTTTAGCCTGGAGAGGAGCCGGCTGAGAGGTGATATGACCACCAGCTTCAAGTACTTGAAGGGCTGTCATATAGAGGACAGTGTGGAATTGTTTTCTGTGGCCCCAGAAGGTAGGACCAGAACCAATGAGTTGAAATCAAATCAAAAGCGTTTCCGTCTCAACATTAGGAAGAACTTCCTGACCGGAGTGGTTCATCAATGGAACAGGCTTCCTCAGGAGGTGATGGGCTCTCCTTCCTTGGAGGTTTTTAAACAGAGGCTAGATGGCCATCTGACAGCAATGAAGATCCTGTGAATTTAGAGGGAGGTATTTGTGAGTTTCCTGCATTGTGCAGGGGGTTGGACTAGATGACCCGGCTAGTACCTTCCAACTCAATGATTCTATTTTAAAATTATATTTAAACTATATTTTAAGAATTTAAGCAATATAAGAGAAAACAGAATCCAGTCAAATTTCATCCACTCCTTTCCACTTCATTGGTAGACCTGAGTCTGGAGAACAGGTCTCCCTATCCCTTTCCACTATATTGGTAGATCTGCGTCTGGAGATCAGGTCTACCCACCCCTTTCCACTCTATTGGTAGACTTGTCTGCTGGAGGTTTGCCCACCCCTTTCCACTATTTTGGTAGACCTAGCCTCTAGAGAACAGGTCTACCCACCCGTTCCATTATATTGGAAGACCTGGCCTCTGGACAACAGATCTATCCACCCCTTTCCACTATATTGGTGACCTGGCCTTGGAGCATTGCCCTGTGCTGAGTCTTAGAAAACATACTAGTACTTGGTGAGGTGGGACACTTACAGTTGTGAGGGTGGCTTCTGGTGCTGCTGGACCATCATTAGCAGGCACCTTGGTCATGTTCAAGTCCTAGGGTTTCCAAGTCCAATTCAAGAAATGTCTGGGGACTTTGGGGGTGGAGCCAGGAGACAGTGGGGGCAGAGCCAGGAAAAAGGGTGTGACAAGCATAATTGAACTCCAAGGGAGTTCTGGCCATCACACTTAAAGGGACAGCACACCTTTTTAAATGTCTTCCTTCCATAGGAAATAATGAAGGATAGGGGCACTTTCTTCTGGGGCTCATAGAATTGGACCCCCTGGTCCAATCGTTTTGAAACTTGGGGGGGGTACTTTGGGGAGAGGCACTAGATACTATACTGATAATTTGGTGCCTCTACCTCAAAAAGCAGCTCCCCCAGAGCCCCCGAAACCTCCAGATCAATTCCCCATTATACCCTATGAGACTCTATCTCCACATAGGGAATAATGAAGTGCTCAGCAGACATTTCCCTCTCCCCCACACCCTTTTCTGGTGACTCTGAAGTGAGGAATTGGCCTCTCTACTCACGAGTTGCTACCAACTTCTTCAAAGTAACAAAGACATACCGTCCCAAGAGGAAGCCTTTCCAATCAGAGACTGAAGCCTTCGGAGGTTGAAAGGCACATGGACCTCTGGGGGCAGGGCTTCCCCCTGCCGGCCAGCTGACTGGGGGCGGGAAGGAGTCTGGGTTAAAACAATTTTTTATTTGGTAACATATGGTAACAAATTATATTTCTTGCATCATTAATAACTTCTTTTATCTATCCCATATATCTATCCCACCCCTCCCCCCGTTACTTGACCCCCGCCGGTGTTATTTACTTAAAGTATTAATGTTTAAAGGTACGCTTAACTAATAGAAACAAAAATTAATATTCTTCTTCCTTCTAAGACTTAATCATTATCAAAAATTGTCCAATGTCCTTTTATTTTCCACTCTTTTTCTACTTATCTTCTGAACTTTTTCCACTCCATCTTAAAAATTTCTAAATCATAGTCTCTTAAAATTCTTGTTAATTTGTCCATTTCACTCCATGTCATAACTTTTACAATCCAATCCCATTTCTCTGGTATTTTTCTTGCTTCCACAACTGCGCATATAATGTCCTAGCAGCTGAAAGCAAGTACCAAATTATAGTTCTATCTTCTTTTAGAAATTTTTCCATTTGTAATCCCAACAGAAAAGTCTCTACAACTTTCTTAAATTCATATCTCAAGATCCTAGAAATTTCTTGTTGAATCATCTGCCAATACTTTTTTGCTCTTTCACAAGTCCACCACATATGGTAGAAAGAACCTTCATGTTTTTTACATTTCCAACATCTGTCTGGCATCTTATTATTCATCTTTGCCAATTTCTTAGGAGTCATATACCATCTATACATCATTTTAAAACAGTTCTCTTTAATACTATGACACATCGAAAGTTTCATAGAGTTCTTCCACAAATATTCCCAAGTTTCCATCTGTATTTCTTTATTTACATTAATTGCCCACTTAATCATTTGAGATTTCACTACTTCATCTTCTGTAGACCATTTTAAAAGTAATTTATATAATTTTGAAATTAATTTTTCGTTGTCTCCAACCAGAACTTTTTTCATTTCTGTTTACTCTTTTCTTTTTCCTTCAGTTTTAATATCATTCTCCACCAAGCTCTTTATTTGTTGCATTTGAAACCAATCATATTTATTATTCAGCTCTTCAGCAGTTTTCTTTTTTTTTTTTTGAGGTTTCAACATTTTATTATAACATCAATAACAACAAAAACAGCAACAATAGGCAACCAAAAAGCAACAAATAAACAACAATTCAACAATCACAACAATCACAACAATAACCACAACAAAAATATTGTTAATAATCCTATATACATTTTATCTTCTGGAGCGAAATTACTAGAAACTAAGTATTTGTAATATTATTGTATCCATTCAAATCCCAATTTTTTAGCCCATTCATACATTGGATACCAAGTTTTCTCACACTCTTCCATGTTCCCATCATTCAGTCTACAAGTTAACATATCCATTTCTGCAGCATTAAGAAGGTTTAACATAAACTCTCTTTTAGATGGTATCTGAGACGATTTCCAATATTTAGCAAATAGGATCCTCGCTACTGTAATGATATAAAATAATAACTTTTTCGCTGTTTTGGATATAGGAATTTTACATATATTCAATAAGTACAATTCTGGCACATGAGGAATATTAATCTTTAACATCTTTTTACACCAGAGTGAAACTTGCACCCAATATCTTTTGGCAAGATCGCATTTCCACCATATATGGAACAAAGTACCTTTTACATTACCACACTTCCAACATTTATCAGATACATTTGGAAAAGCTTTGGAAAGTTTTTCTGGGGTAAAATACCATCGATGAGCCATCTTATATAAGTTTTCTTTTAACTGGGAGGATTTTGTCAATTTCAAATTCTCTTTCCATATTTTCTCCCATTCACTTAATTCGATGGTATAGCCAAAATCCTGCAACCATTTGATCCAATTTTCTTTCACATTTCATCTTGCATTTTCCAGTCAAGTAGCCAATTATATATTTTTGAGATAAGTTTCCGATCAGTTTCCAATATAATACAATCAAATTCATTCAACTTTTTGGAAAATCCTACTTCCTTATCCATTTTATATCTTGACTTAACTTGCATTTTAAGCCACCAATCCATGTCAGCATTTTCCTCAATTTTCAGTTCATGTTTAGAATCCAGTAGAAATTCATAAGTAAGGTGATTTCCCCAACAAAAAAGGTTGGGGTGCACTGAAGCTTCAACTGGAGAGAGCCATCTGGGGGTATATCTGTACACTTGTTTTTTAATTTCAGACCATATCTTGAACAAAGATTTTCTTATTTCGTGTCTAAAAAAGATACTTCCTTTTTTCGGGTCTTCATACCATATGTATGAGTGCCAACCTTTAACTAGGTCAGCACCTTCCAGAATTAAAAGTCTTTTATTTTCTAATAGCAGCCAGTCTTTAATCCAAGTCAAAATACATGCTTTATGATAGATCTGCCATTCTGGCAAGGCAAACCCACCTCTCTCCTTCTTATCTTGTAGGACTTTCAGTTTAATCCTAGGTTTTTTGTTTTGCCAAACAAAACTTGCCACTATTTTGTTAAGTTGCTTAAAAAATGTTTTTGGAAGAATAATTGGGATCATCTGAAATAAAAACAATACTCTCGGAAGTATGTTCATTTTGGCTGTTGAGATCCTTCCCAGCAAGGAAATTTGCAATTCATTCCATTTTTCTAGATCAGTTTTGATCTCTTTTAATATTTTCTCATAATTATCTCTTACCAAAGTTTTCAAATCTGCTGTTAAGTTTATACCTAGATATTTAATTTTTTTTTTCATGACCGAATCCTGATTCAACTTCTAATTCGGATATTTGCTCTTTCGTCATGTTTTTGGCTAAGAACTTTGTTTTTTGATAGTTGACTTTGAAGCCTGCTACTTCACCATATTGTTTTAAAACAGTCATCAGCTTTCCAATTGAAGAGTAGTAGTAGATGGTTAGCTTTTAAATTGAGAAAAGAAAGAGAAAAGAAAATCATCAGATCATTGAAAGATGAGGATCAAATAGAAGTGGTCAAAGGGGAGCAATTGAAAGAAATCGTTACGAAATTTTACTCGAAATTATACAAGAACCAGCAAGTATCTGAACTTCAACAGGATGAATATATAAAACAAGCTAAAATGAAACAAATTACAAACCAGCAACAGGAATCTTTGGAAAAACCGATAACAATGCAAGAAATTGTGGAAGCGATCAAAAGCCAGAAGAATAATAAGTCCCCCGGTTTAGATGGTCTACCGATTGAGTTTTATAAGTGTTTTGAAGAGACTCTTTTAATACCATATAAAAGTGTATTGGAAGGAATTAGAGAGACAACTAAGATGCCTGACTCGTGGCAGGAGGCACTAATTACATTATTACATAAAGGAGGGACCGAATCTACGGACATTAAAAACTACAGGCCGATTTCATTACTGAATGTGGATTACAAAATTTACGCGACTATATTAACAATCAGGCTTAAAAAGATCATTTCGAATATTATACGTGAAGATCAGTCTGGTTTTATTTCTGGAAGAGTAATGAGACAGAACGCCAGAATACTCATGAATGTCCTAGAATATTATAAAGAACACCCAGATAAACAACTTGCAGTAATTACATTGGATGCAGAGAAAGCCTTCGATAATGTAAATTGGAGCTTTATTTTCAAAACTTTGAGATCAATTGGCTGTGGAGAGAACTTTGTAAACTTGGTTAGGTCGATTTATACAAGCCAAAAAGCGAGAATTAATGTTAATGGCTCCTTGACAGATTCAATAAAGATTGAGCAAGGCACGAGGCAAGGTTGCCCTTTGTCTCCTATCCTTTTTGTTCTGGCATTGGAACCGTTATTGCAAATGATCAGAGAAGATTTGGAAATCAAAGGAGTGAGGATTAAGAAGGAAAACTATAAAACGCAGGCTTTTGCTGATGATATACTAATCATGTTGGATAATCCAAACTCTTCAGCAGTTTTCAATTCTATTTTGCCACTTTGTATTTTTAATAGTTGATTATATGACAACCACTTTTCTTCACCCGTCTCAGCTGTTATTTTTATCACTTCGGCTGGCACAATCCATAATGGTTTTCTCTCATCTCCATATTTCTTATATTTCATCCATGTATTTAGCAAGCTGTTTCTTATATAATGGTGAGAGAAAAAGCTGTCTATCTTTTTTTCCCCATAATACATATAAGTGTGCCAGCCAAATTTATTTCCATGACCTTCCAATGCTAAGAGTTTTTTGTTTAACAACACTATCCATTCTTTTATCCATACTAAGCAAACTGCTTCATGATATAATTTTAAGTCTGGTAATTGAAATCCGCCTCTCTCTTTTGCATCTGTTAAAATTTTCATTTTAATTCTTGGTTTCTTCCCCGCCCACACAAACTCTGAAATTTTTCTTTGCCATCTATTAAATTGTTTACTGTCTTTCACAATCAGAATAGTTTGAAACAAATGCATTATTATTGATAGAATTTTCATTTCAATTGCAGCTATTCTACCCAACAGTGACAAATTAAGTTTATTCCACTTTAACATATCTTCATCCATTTTACGCCATAAAAATATGCAAAGAAATAAGCAAAAAGAATTATTTTTGAACAAATCAATATTCTTCATTGTTATCTCCACACCCAAATATTTTACCTTGGAGGTAACTTCACAGCCCGTTAGTCTCTGCAATTCTTGTTGCTTATTTCTTTGCATATTTTACATAAAAAGTTTTGATTTTTCTTTATTAATACAAAGTCCCGCCAACTCCCCATAGTCTTGTATTTTGGCTAACAACAAAGGTGTGACTTGTATGGGGTTTTCATTTATAAACATTATATCATCTGCAAATGCTCTGTATTTGTAAGTAAATCCTTTTACTTTTAATCTTTCTATTTCTTTATCTTCTTGAATTTGCATCAGTAATATTTCAAGAGTCATTATAAACAACAGTGGGGAAAGTGGACAACCTTGTTTTGTATCTTTACTAATTATCATTTCTTCTGTAAGATCAGCATTTATACATAGCCTTGCACATTGTTCAGTATATATTGCTTTTATCATTCTTATAAAGCTTTCTCCCAGCTCCATTTTCTCCATTACTGCAAACATAAAATCCCAATTTAAATTGTCAAATGCTTTCTCTGCGTCCGCTAACAATAATGCTACTTCCTTTTCTGGATGTCTTTCATAATATTCTACAATATTTACAACAGTTCTGATATTGTCTCTTATTTGCCTTTTGGGAAGAAACCCTGCTTGATCTTCCTTTATAAAATTTATCAAATATTGTTTAAACCGTGCTGCCAAGATTCTTGTATATATTTTATAGTAATTATTTAATAATGAAATTGGTCTATAATTTTTTACGTTTGTGACATCCTTATCTTCCTTTGGAATCAACGAAATAACAGCTTCCTTCCACATATTTGGTATTTTCCCTTTTGTTCTTATCATATTCATCAATTTCTGAAGTTTTGGGATTAACTCTTCTTTGAGGGTTTTACAAAATTTAGCTGTATATCCATCTGGCCCAGGTGCTTTTCCATTTTCCATTGTATTAATTGCTGCTTCAATTTCTATTTTTTCAATTGGATCGTTCAAAACTTTTTGCATATTTTCTGCTAAGGGTGCTTTTTTATCTTCTGTAAGTACTCATCCATCATTTCTTTCCTTATTTTAACACCTTTAAATAACTTGGCATAATACTTAAAGAATTATCTTTTTATTCCTTCTCGATCTACCAGCTCTCTTCCATCCACCACAATTTTATTAATAATTTTACTTTCCCTCTTTTTCTTCAGTTGCCAGGCCAAATATTTTCCGGGTTTGTTTGCTCCCTCAAAAGATTTCTGCTGCAATCTTTTCAGATTCCATTCCAGTTCTTTATTTAACAAATATCTCATTTGCGTTAGTAATATTGTAATCTCCCTTATAATTTTCTTCTTCTCTAGCCTTTTTCTCAGTTCACCTTCTTTTTTCTTTATTTCATTTTGAATGTCCAACATCTGTTTTTCTTTTGCCCTCTTTTATCTTTGTTATTCAATGTAATCAATATTCCTCTCATTACTGCTTTATAAGCATCCCAGACCGTCTGAAATTCTATATCCTCTTTTTTGTTTACTTGGAAGAAAGCTTTAGTTTCATTTTCTAGAGATGTCTCTATTTCTTTATTCTGTAGTAAATCTTCATTCAATCTCCATCTTCTCAACTATTTAGACAATTTTGTAATCCACATTATTGGGTTATGGTCAGCCCCAATTTTAGGTAAAATCTCTATTTCCTTTGTTATAAGGCCTAAGTCTTTAGTGCCCCACAACATGTCAATTCTGGAAAAAGTTTTATGTCTTGCTGAAAAAAAGGTATAATCCCCTCCATATATCCTCCAAATTTTCTTGTTTGACCAATTCAAAGAAAGACTTTGGCAATTTTCCTTCTTTATTTTTTTTTACCCCCAGACTTATCCAGTGTGTTTTTAATTGTTCCATTAAAGTCCCCCATTATCAAAACTTGGTCATAAGTCAGTTCATCAAATTGTTGTATAATGTCTTTTTAAAAAGCATCCTTTGCACCATTTAGTGCATACAGTCCCAATAACAACATTTTTTTTTGCATTTAATATTATTTCTACCGCTACAAATCTTCCATCTTTGTCTTTAAACACTAATTTTGGCTCCAATTCTTGTTTAATATAGAAAATCACTCCCCTTTTCTTCTTTTCAGCCAATGAATAAAATTCTAGTCCCAATTGTATATTCCATAAAAAATTGTAATCCTTTTGTTTGATATGCACTTCTTGTAAACAAACTATATTACAATTTTGCTTTTTAATCCAATGAAACATTGCCTTTCTTTTTTTGTGGTGAATTTAGTCCATGTACATTCCAAGATAATAATTTGTAATCCATCATGGTGCAAATCCTTTTTGTTCTTCATAAAACCTACGCAGTTCCTGTGTGCTTGTAATTGTAATTCTTTTTCCTTGCAGCTCAAAGCTCAAGCCTTCAGGTATTATCCATCTATACCTCATTTCATTGTCACGTAATTTTTCTGTCAATTATTTGTATGTTTTTCTGTCATTTATCACTTGTCTTGGCAATTCTTTCATGATTCTTACTCTGCTGCCACCCACTATCAATGTCTTTTCAAAAAATTTATTCAAGATTTTTTCCCACCATTTCTTTTGTCATATATCTTATAACCACATCCCTTGGTAGATTATTTTTCTTGGCATATAGTGAGTTCACTCTATACATATAGTCATACATGCTTCTAGTTCCTTCAGGATCTTTCTCCAAAAATTCTGCAATTATTCTTATTATATATCCTTTCAAATCAGTCTCTTCATCCTCAGGTACTCCTCTCAGACGTATCTGGGTTTAAATCAATTTGCAGTCATGAATTGCCACCTTTTCTTGCATTTTTAGCAAGGTGGAATCATGTACTTTCACTCTCTCTTCCACTTCTTGCACTTTCTTTGATGTTACCACAGTCTCATTTCTGAGATCTTCTATATCTTTCCTTAGCTCTTCAATGTCTTTTCTAATTTCTTTTTTAGAAGCAGTTATCATGTCTCTCACCCCTTTCATCATCCTGGCTTCCATTGCTTCTAATTGCTCTTGCATTTTCTCCATTGAGGCAGTCCTTGCACGGGTTAACTTATGCTCTGACATTTAAAAAAACACTGGAAATTTTAACCTCTCCAAATTAAATTTAAACTATCAGGTTTGATAGAGTAAGGCTTACCCTTATCAATAAGCCTAATTTCGCCATCCTCAGAGCCTCCTGGGCTCAGATATTAGATTTTAAATTTTTAATTTCTTCCAAAATGGCGGTCGCGACTTTCTACTTCCCTTTAATTTTTTTTCCTTCAAAAGACTTCTAAAATAATTATCAGCGATAATGTCCAATAGTATTTACCTTATAATTGTCACCTCTGTCAGCTTCAGCAATGTTTAATGTCCTGAACACTTTAAAAACTTTGTTTAAATTTTGACCTCCTAACAATGGCCGCTGAGGTTTTTCTATGATATTATAGTCCTAGAGTAGGCTAGCTGCTTCAATAATTTCCCTTTTCCTTCCAACACTTCCTGCTTTTCTTGCCACCAAATCCCATTTTCACTGGTAAAAAGATCTCGCGGTTTGACGTATTTCCTGTGTTGACTGTGAGAGCTGCAAATCTGTGGCGATGGGGCTTTTTCACCAAAACCGCTAGTAGACAAAACAATAAATTCCTTTCCACTTTTTAGCACTGTTCTTTAAATTTACAAAGTTCAAATTTCGCCCCTTCTCCCCTTCTTCTTCCAAGCTTTCTGAATCTCTATTTCCCACCTTCTGATTTTATTTTGTTTAACTTTAAATACTCCTGGAATGAAGACAGTCATCAGTGCCTTTTTCTGCAGTTATCCAGATCCAACACTGGTCTTGTATAGCTTTAGATGTTTAGCAGTCTCAAAGAAGGTTAGGATCCTGTTGAGCTTATATCAAACAAATGACTCTGAAAACATCTGTAGATGATGAATATGCAACTCGTCTCCAGAGACCCCTCAAAGCCTCAAAGGAGCCCCCCCCCCAGGACTTTCTTTTAGCCAAGGCAAATCTCCTCAGAGTTTCCTGTGCATATCTTGGACTGATCTCTGACTGAGAAAAGTAGGCAGTAGGCATTAAATTGCCCTCCACTACCCTGAACAGAAGCCCCAGCCTGCTCCCCTTCTGAGAAGCAATTCAGCTCGGCATTTTCCAAGCCTGGAAGTTGGGGCGGGAAGGAGTCTGGGAAAGTGGAAGAACCCCCGCTGGGACCTGGGGATTGGCAAGCCTACCAAGTCCTCAGCTGGTGGCCTTAACTCCTTGGGCTCTTCCTTTGAGAACTTCGAGTCTGCATCATTGAGCTGGTTGGCTCACGGCAGTTGCTACATGCCCACTGATGTGTTTCCTGGTGCACAGTTGCTCTCCTAACACTTCTCTTCACAAAAGCATAGAGCCGATCCTAGATTTCCCCCTCGTTATTGCAATAAGGGCTGCCTCAGAAGAGCCCAGGAAGCATTTCCTTTGTGTCTTCATCAGGCCTCATTTTTGGTAGGAGCTCACAGGAGTGGAGCTCTGGAACCTCTAAATTTTATTGTGCTCTTTCTTTCTTACCCCCCCACCCCAACAAAAAAAAAATGCTTCTGGGCTTCATTGTTCAAATCCCCTGTGAGAATTTTGCTGAACTCTAAGATTTGACAGACTTTCTAATATTTCCCCCACAAAAAATTGGAAAAGAACCAAAACATGCACATGGAAATATTCATCATGTCACTGTGGCCACAGAGGAGAAAGTTAAAAAGTATGATGGGAGTAAGGTGACAATTATAATTCAAGAAGCATTTTAAGGTAAATGCTGAGCTGATATAATTTAGACAACGTTCCGGTGATGTCAGTGGTGCGTGGCATAAGCAAATGAGGTATGCAAAGGAGTTGGGCTCTTTTTCTATGAAATTACCCCTCTTTTTCTATGAAATTACCCCTGTACCAAAGTAGCTGCCTCCATCACAGAAGCCTGTTAGCAATTCCTAACAATTTGTGGGACCTCCCAATATTTTATGAATTGCCTCAGCCCTCACGACAGCTTGTGAATGGACCCACCTATCCATGGCAGCTATTTTGTTGTGGTGCCTACTACTTGATCACGATCCCACAGGTTGAGGACCCCTGCTGTGTCCCATCAGTAGATTGAAGTGAAAACAGATATACCATTTTCTTCTGCGGGTTATATATCTTCACACTCAAGTCTCTTCTTTTTGAGCTTTGTGAACTAGTCAGAGTGATATACAAGCACTGTTCTTGCCTCCGTTTGTTGTTTGTTTTATAATGCTATCGACACTTTGAAGTATCTATTGATATTTCCCCCTTGGCTCTTGTGTTTCTTCGCACCATCTTCAATGTGCAGCAATTCTACCAGTCATTGTTTTTTTAAGCTCATACAGGTCTTTGGAATGTATCATCCTTATCGGCTTTCTGTCTAATTCCATATTGATTTCAAAACCACGCTGTCAAATATACTTTGCTCACCTGGACTCCTTCTCTACCTGTGGAGAAGAAAGCCAAAGGAGCATAGCTCGGTATTCTCAAGGCACTCAGACTGCTATACAGGTCGCTCATGATTCTTTCTTAAGTGCCATCAATGGAAGTCAGCTTCAGTTATATGAACACAGCATACAAAAAAATAATTTCTGAAGTTCAAAGTGCCCCTGGGGTATGCCATCAATCGAACACAGAGCCACAGGGAGGGGCCGTGGCTCAAGGGGAAGCACAGTTGCTTTGAATGAAGACGATCCTAGGTGCAGTCTCCAAAACTTGCATTTCCATGGGGGTGATATGGGAAAGATCTCCACCTGAAACCCAACAGAGTCACTGCCAGTCAGAACAGACAATGATGGCATTGATGGCCCAATGAGTTGACTCAGTATAAGCGGAGCTGGCGGGTTGATTAGGCAACATTCGGCAGCCGCCTCAGGTGCCGGCTCTTCGGGGGCGCGTTGTTTCTGCTTCCTCAGGGGTTGGAGAAATCTTTCGGGCTCCTCAGCAAGCAGAAACAAAGCGGGGTTTAACTTTCAGTCGCCCGGGACTGAAAGTGCTGCTTCATTTCTGCTTGCTGAGGGGTTGGAACATAAGAGAAGCCATGTTGGATCAGGCCAATGGCCCATCCAGTCCAACACTCTGTGTCTCATAAGAACATAAGAGAAGCCATGTTGGATCAGGCCAATGGCCCATCCAGTCCAACACTCTGTGTCTCATAAGAACATAAGAGAAGCCATGTTGGATCAGGCCAATGGCCCATCCAGTCCAACACTCTGTGTCTCATAAGAACATAAGAGAAGCCATGTTGGATCAGGCCAATGGCCCATCCAGTCCAACACTCTGTGTCACATAAGAACATAAGAGAAGCCATGTTGGATCAGGCCAGTGGCCCATCCAGTCCAACACTCTGTGTCACAGAAGAACATCAGAGAAGCCATGTTGGATCAGGCCAGTGGCCCATCCAGTCCAACACTCTGTGTCTCATAAGAACATAAGAGAAGCCATGTTGGATCAGGCCAGTGGCCCATCCAGTCCAACACTCTGTGTCACATAAGAACATAAGAACATATTTCTGCTACCTGGCATTACGTTTTATGACACACATGGCTCAGCCCGACAAAGTCTCGTTTATGTCAGATTCGGTCCTCATAACAAATGAGTTTGACACCCCTGAGTAGGGGATGTGGATGACCTCAGCCTGAGACCCAGGAGAGCTGCTGCCAGTTTGAGTAGACAATACTGACTTCGATGGACCAAGGCCATCCCTTTCTACCTTTCTCACAATATGAGAACGCATGGGCATTCAATGAAATTGCTGAGCAGTTGGGTTAGAACGGATAAAAGAAAGTCCTCCTTCACCCAAAGTGTGATTAACACGTGGAATTCACTGCCATAGGAGGTGGTGGCGGCTGCAAGCATAGCCACCTTCAAGAGGGGATTGGATCAACATCTGGAGCAGAGATCCATCAGTGGCTATTAGCCACAGCCTATTGTTGGAACACTCAGTCTGGGGCAAATTCCTGAATTGTGCAGGGGGTTGTACTAGATGACCCCAGAGGTCCCTTCCAATTCTATGATTCTAAGTGAGGCTCAGTATTCTTGGTGTTTGGGGGGCACGGTGGGAGGGCTTCTAGCCCCACTGGTGGACCTCCTGATGGCACTTGATTTTTTTTTTTTGCCACTATGTGACATAGAGTGTTGGACTGAATGGGCCATTGGCCTGTTCCAACATGGCTTCTCTTGCATTCTTATGTTCTTATGCCAAGGGTCTGATTTAGTAGAAGGTAGCTTCATGGGTTGACTGGATGGATGGCCGGTCTGATCCAGCAGGGCTCTTCTTATATTCTGATAGATTCTTATACTCTGATCTGAGAGCCAGTTTGGTGTAGCGGTTAAGTGAGTAAACTCTTCTTTGGGAGAACCGGGTTTGATTCCCCCATTCCTCCACTTGCAGCTGCTGGAACGGCTTTAGGTCAGCCATAGCTCTCGCAGGGGTTGTCCTTGAAAGGGCAGCTGCTGTGAGAGCCCTCTCAGCCCCACCTACCTCACAGGGTGTCCATTGTGGGGGAAGGAGATAAAGGAGATTGTGAGCCGCTCTGAGACCCTGATTCAGAGAGAAGGGCAGTCTGCTTCTTTATAAACGAATCTCTCTCAATCTCTCCAATGCCAGGATGCAGAAAACGATGGATCAAATATATATATATATATATATATATATATATATATTTAAAAAGAAATGAAACAAATCACTTTTTCCCTGGTCTCCACGACCATGGCAAAAACCTGAGAGTAACCTTGGCTATTGGGAGAAAAAAAAAACTCTGAAAAAGCTGAGACACGTATTAGTTCCATTCACCTTAGAACTGATTGAAAAAGTGCATTTCGAAGCCTAGAGGGGTCGGTTTTGCTGCCGCTTTCATTTTCTGTTTGAGAGGCCATAAAGCATTCGGAGGAATATAAATTCCAGGAGCCGTGTTTGTAGAGCTCCAGCATTTAATAGTTTGTCAGCATTTCCCATATTTCCAAGAGGTTTATAACATGGTCATAAAAATTCACTGAAAGATAGAACTTGGTAAGACTTGATAAGTCCTTTCTCAATGCTTTCAGTGCTTCCATTAGAGTTCTCTGTGTCTCCCCCCCCCCCAATACTTTAAAAGACTTTTTTAAAAAGAAGTGTGAAGCCCATAGGTTTTGGGAACTGAAGAATAGGTAACTGGCTATTTGCAACAATAGAATCCCCCCCCCCCCCGAATTGTTAAGTAAAATAACATATAGATGTGCTTGGAAAGGAGCTGATCTGGAATTTGATCAGGCTCTGCATTTGCATACATTTTATTATGGTTTTTCTCCGCCCCCCCTTCGGAATTCAAAGCGCCTAGCTTAGACCATCTGTAGTGCCCAGGGGTTACCTGAACCACCTCCCCACTCCTTAGAGGCAGACCGACCTAAGGCTTATTGCCAGGACACGTTTTCTTATTGCTGCCACCAGGCGAAGTTGTGTATAGAGCCCAGCCCACCCTAATTTCCCCCCCTACAGGCCTCAACAATTTCCAGCTCCCTAAAGCTGCCTATGATTTTTGCCTTTCTTACAGTACAGCCGATGCCTGGCAAGCCACTGACACAGAAACAGGTTAACGGAAGTTTAAAGTAAATTTTATTTAACAGGGCAGGTAAACCCCAAACACGGTGTAAAAGAAAACAACAAAATTTTAACCAGCTATTACCTCAACCCTTGGTTTGCAGGCGAAAGATCAAACTAGGCTTCCCAATCCCCAGGTCTCAGCGGGGCATCCCCCGGTTTTACAGGCTTCCCCCCTCCCCCAGCCAGCTGGCCGGCGGGGGAAGCCCCGCCCCCACAGCCATCATGCACCTCCATGAACGATTCTCATAGGGAATGATGGGAAATTGATCTGCAGGTATTGGGGGCTCTGGGGGGGCTGTTTTTTGAGGTAGAGGCACCAAATTTTCAGTATAGTATCTAGTGCCTCTCCCCAAAATACCTGCCAAGCTTCAAAAGGATTGGACGAGGGTGTCCAATTCTATGAGCCCCAAAAGAAGGTGCCCCTATCCTTCATTATTTCCTATGGAAGGAAGGCATTCAAAAAGGTGTGCTGTCCCTTTAAATGTGATGGCCAGAACTCCCTCGGAGTTCAATTATGCTTGTCACACTCTTGTTCCTGGCTCTGCCCCCAATGTCTCTTGGCTCCACCCCCAAAGTCTCCTGGCTCCACCCCCAAAGTCCCCAGATATTTCTAGACTTGGAAACCCTAGATCAAACAAACCAGAGTCTTCAGGAACTCTTTCCTAGGATGGTCTGTCCACCTTCCAGGGTTTAAATGTCATCAAACTGACCCTCAGGTCAGGGCTACTCCTTGCCTTACCCAGTGGTCAAGAGCACTACTAGGAGAAAGGACTCTCCTTTTCTAACCACCAGCCTTCATTAGCATCAGGGACTAATCATCCGTAGCTAACGGCCCCACCCTGCAGCTACAACAGCAAGGGAGGCATTCTGAAAGACTTTAAGTCCATTTTAAAACATGCCCCTGGCACTACACCACCATATGCACCTCCTTGGTTTTCTCAGAACAACATCCCAATTTGGTGCCCCCAGAAGGCCAGCGCCCTAGGCAATCACCTAGTTTGCCTAATGGCAGGGCCAGCCCTGCCTGGAGATTGAGGGATGGAGCCTCAGGAGAACAGGGACCTTAGTAGGGTAACACTGCCATAGAGTCCACCCTCCAAAACATTCATTTTCCTTCAGGGAATGAATTTCTGAAGGCTGGAGATGAACTGTAATTCCAGGGGAACCCGAAGTCCCACCTAGGGTTGCCAAGTCCCCCGCGGCCTCCAGCAGGGGACTGTTTTTGTGCGCACTTCATGCACACAGCGGGATGTCACCTGTGATGATGTCATCGCGCCAGTAACATCGCACGCCAGCCGTTCTAGCCATTTCTGGGGAAACTGTATGGTTTTCCCAAACGCTCTAGCATGTGGGGAGGTAAAAACTTTATGGCACCTATTGTACCATAGAGTTTTCCCTCCCAAAATGCTAGAGCATCTGGGAAACCCATAGAGTTTTCCCAGAAACTCCTAGAGCGGCTGGGGTGTGCAACTTCGCCGGTGCAATGTCATTGGACCAGTGACATCGGGGGAGGTTCCCTCTGCCTGCCCTATGTGGGCCGGCAGGTTGGGAACCTCCCAGGTGGGAGTAACCCCACCCGACCTGGAGACTTGGCAGCTCTAGTCCCACCTGGAGACTGGCATTCCTACATCCTTTTGAGGTAGGCTAGGCAGAGAGTTTGTGATGGGCCCAAGGTCAAGCTTCCATGGCAGCAGTGTGGATTTGAGCCTGGGTTGCCTAGCCTGCCACTCTACCCCTTACTCCAAACTGGCTCTCAGGGTAACAACATAAGAGAAGCCATGTTAGATCAGGCCAATGGCCCATTCAGTCCAACACTCTGTGTCACACAGTGGCCCAAAATTTATATATATATATATATATATATATATATATATATATATATATATATATATATATATATATATATATATATATATATACACACACACACACACACACACACACATACACACTGGGGCTAATAGTCACTGATGGACCTCTGTTCCATATTTTTATCTAAACCCCTCTTGAAGGTGACTATGCTTGTGGCCGCCACCACCTCCTGTGGCAGTGAATTCCACATGTTAATCACCCTTTGGGTGAAGAAGTACTTCCTTTTATCCGTTTTAACCTGTCTGCTCAGCAATTTCATCGAATGCCCACGAGTTCTTGTATTGTGAGAAAGGGAGAAAAGTAATTCTTTCTCTACTTTCTCCATCCCATGCATTATCTTGTAAACCTCTATCATGTCACCCTGTAGTCGACGTTTCTCCAAGCTAAAGAGTCCCAAGCGTTTCAACCTTTCTTCATAGGGAAAGTGTTCCAGCCCTTTAATCATTCTAGTTGCCCTTTTCTGGACTTTCTCCAATGCTATAATATCCTTTTTGAGGTGCGGCGACCAGAACTGCACACAGTACTCCAAATGAGACCGCACCATCGATTTATACAGGGGCATTATGATACTGGCTGGTTTGTTTTCAATTCCCTTCCTAATAATTCCCAGCATGGCGTTGGCCTTTTTTATTGCAAATGCACACTGTCTTGACATTTTCAGTGAGTTATCTACCACGATCCCAAGATCTCTCTCTTGGTCAGTCTCTGCCAGTTCACACCCCATCAACTTGTACTTGTAGCTGGGATTCTTGCACTTGGCCACATTACTTTGCACTTGGCCTTATGCTCCAGATTCCACTGTTTCCCCTCGAAATAGTCCCTGTACTTTTCTTCCCCAGACCAATAAAGCACTGTCCCTATTGTTGCCTTGTTAAATGTTATTAATGCCAACTCCCTGAATATTCTTCAGGCCTTCAGTAGGGGTAAGTCACCGGAGGTGACCATGATTTCGGAGAAAAAAAAAAATACCCCCCGAAGAGTATTCTGTTGTTCAACTCTAGTTCCTTAAACCTATTCTGTATATTCATAAGGAATGTGATCGAGGTCAAACCTACATGGCCTACTGGCTTCCCCAGTTTAAGCCTGAATTTTGCGATGAGTAGCTCATGACCCGAGCCGCAGTCAGCTCCAGGTCTTGTTTTTGCTGACTTTAAGGAGCGTCTCCATCTTTGACTGCAGAGTATAGAATCAATTTGATTTCTGTGTTGCCCATCAGGTGATGTCCATGTGTAGAGTCACCTTTTAGGTTGTTGGAAGTGGGTGTTTGCTAGGACCAGCTTGTTCTCTATCATGCTTCGCCTGGCTTCATTTTGTTCTCCAAGGCCAAACTTGTCCGTTGTTCCGGTTAACTTTGGACTTCCTACTTTGGCTAAAGAGTATACAGAGCCAAAAAAAGCAGGTCTCCAAGTCACTGGATCCTCAATTACAAAGTGAAATACTTTTAAACGATGAACATTTTAAAAAAAATTAGACTATTACCGTTTTCGCACACAGCTTACTTCGCAGTCACAATCCTGTTCCCTCCGCAGCGTCCGGTCGGATTTCCCACCATCTGCGCCGGAGTTACAGGAAGTGCCGCTTCTGCGTAGCAAACGTCAACTGGGTTTTAGCGGTTTACGTTTGCTACGCAAAAGCCGCGGCACTTCCTGTAACTCAGGCGCAGATGGTGCGAAATCCGACCGGACGCTGCGGAGGGAACAGGATTGTGACTGCGAGGTTAGCTGTGTGCGTAAACGGTCTATATTTCAACATAATCAACGCTTCTCCATTTTGTTGTATAACCTCTGAAATGTTCCATTCCTCCCCCCCCCCTCCCTCGGATCCTTTGTTTAAAGCACAATTGACATCCAGAATCGTAGCAAGAGGGTGTGCTCTTTCTCGTACGCTCCTGGTTTTGTTAAGAGTTGGCTGAATAAAAATAACACGTTCCGTTATGTAACCCCTTTGATTGCTCAGAGCACCGTCGGGTAGGCTGGTATCATTATCTCCTTATCATAGATGAGCGAACGGGCCTGTGAACTGATGGCAACAGCGAGTGGCGTTACTTGGTCTGAGAAAGGTAAAGGTTGTGCAGAGTTCTGCTTTGCATTGGAGCCACATAGAACGGGGATAGGGTTTTAACCCTGCCGTCCACACTTGGGTTAATTAATCCCAAGTGGGCTCTCCATAGCTCTTAACATTTTAAATGGGAAAAGATGGATTTTAGAGGCAGCATCTGTTGTTGTTTTTTTAAACCCTCTTCTAATTCTGTAATCCTACTGCTATTGCATTGTTTGGTGTAGTGGTGAAGTGCATGGACTCTTATCTGGAAGAACCAGGTTTGATGCCCTACTCCTCCACTTTAGGGTTGCCAAGTCCAATTAAAGAAATCTCTGGGGACTTTGGGGGTGGAGCCAGGAGACATTGGGGGTGGAGCCAGGAGCAAGGGTGTGACAAGCATGATTGAACTCCAAAGGGAGTTCTGGCCATTACATTTAAAGGGACCGCGCACCTTTTAAAATACCTTCCTTCCATAGGAAATAATGAAGGATAGGGGCACCTTCTTTGAGAGCTCATAGGATTGGACCCCTTGGTCCAATCGTTTTGAAACTTGGAGGGTATTTTGTTATACTGCAAATTTGGTGCCTCTACCTCAGAAAACAGCCTCCCCAGAGCTCCAGATACCCGTGGATCAATTCTCCATTATTTCCTATGGGAATAAGTCTCCAGAGGGAATCAGAGTTCCCAAAAACATTTCCCTCCCCTTCCTCCGCTTTCTGATGACCCTGAAGCAGGGGGGGAGGGCTTCCAAACTGGGGGATCCCCTGCCTCCACCTGGGGATTGGCAACCCTACGACATTGACACGAATCCATGAGCTGTTTATAATGATTTCTAAGTGATGTTATTAATTAGATTGTTGTGATTGATGATTCATGAGAAACTGTAGTGCGTAGTGCTTTTATGTTTTTTCTGTATAGTGATTACTAAAATTTTCTATGAAATTATTGCTGCTGCTGCTGCTGCTTTTTGAATCTTGGTGAAGTATTTTTAGTAACATTGCATTGTATTTCGTGATTTTCCACAGTCGCTTGCTTGCTATTAACCTTTACTGTGGTTCTCTAGTTTTTCTATAGCCTCCAGATGGTGCCTGGGGAAATTCCCCAAATCACATCTCATCTGCAGACCGCAGAGATCAGTTCCCCTGGAGAAAAAATGGATGTTTTGGAGGGTGGAACCTATGTCAGTGTACCCCACTGAGGTCCATGCCCCCCCCCAGGCTCCATCTTCAGATCTTCAGGAATTTTCCAGCCTGATCTGGGAACCCAACCCCCAACCTCTATTTGTAGCTGAGGGTATATGGCAATCCCAGCTAACCAGGGATTTGTTTGTAGAAAAAGCCCAGCAGGAACTCATTTGCATATTAGGCCACACCCCCCTGACATCACGATTGCCTCACATAGGGATTTTGTAGAAAAAGGCCAGCGGGAGCTCATTTTGTATATTAGGCCACACCCTCTGACACCAAGCCAGCTGGAACTGCGTTCCTGTGCGTTCCTGCTATTAAAAAAAAAAAGAAAAAAAGCCCTGCAGCTAACTATCTTGAGTCTCACCCACCTTGAATGAGAAAGGTGGGCTTAATAATATGAAGATATTGGATTTATATCCCACCCTCCACTCCGAAGAGTCTCAGAGCGGCTCACAATCTCCTTTCCCTTCCTCCCCCACCCACAACAGGCACCCTGTGAGGTAGATGAAGATATTGGATTTATATCCCGCCCTCCACTCCGAAGAGTCTCAGAGCAGCTCACAATCTCCTTTCCTTTCCCCCCCCCCCACAACAGGCATCCTGTGAGATAGATTTAGATATTGGATTTATATCCTGCCCTCCACTCCGAACAGTCTCAGAGCAGCTCACAATCTCCTTCACCTTCCTCCCCCACAACAGACACCCTGTGAGATAGATGAAGATATTGGATTTATATCCCACCTCCACTCCGAAGAGTCTCAGGGCGGCTCACAATCTCCTTTCCCTTCCTCCCCCACGACAGACACCCTGTGAGATAGGTGGGGCTGAGAGGGCTCTCACAGCAGCTGCCCTTTCAAGGACAACCTCTGCCAGAGCTATGGCTGACCCAAGGCCATTCCAGCAGGTGCAACTGGAGGTATGGGGAATCAAACCCAGTTCTACCAGATAAGAGTCCGCACACTTAACCACTACACCAAACTGGCTCTCCATGAAGTACATAAATAAGTACATAAAGAGTAATAAATAAATAAAGAGAAGTACATTAATAAAGAGTAATAGGCATGCACAACAGCACAAGAAGTTCCGTTTCGATCAGCAATACTCAGGTGGCACTGAAGGGTTCACTTTTCTAGAGACACAGCTGCAAATTATGGCAGCCTGAAGACACACTTTTTCATGATGGGAAGAGATTTGTGACCGTTATCATGTCAGCTTTAGGCCAAAGATCAACCAGCACATTGACTTTTCACCCTTCAGTTGGCAGCCCACATTATGAGCATGAATGCCGCACCCCCAGGTCGCATCACCTGCCACCGCGAGAAGCAGTGGTGAGAGAAACATCGAAAAGAAAAACAAGTCCTCAACTGCTGACAGGAAGTTCTAAGCATAGAGTTCTGGGCAATTCCTAGAGTTACCAGGAAGTAGCAAGGGTAGCTCTAGGAATCGCCAGAAACTCTAGGGAAAGAACTTCTGGTTTTATTATAGAGTTTCAAACAACTTCTAGAAGCAGTGGTGGGAGAGACATTTTAAAAAAAAAAGCCCTCAACTGCTGACAGGAAGCTCTTTGCATAGAGTTCTGGGCAATTCCTAGAGTTATCAGGAAGCAGCAAGGGTAGGAATCTACCCTTTCTAGGGTAGAGTTTCTAGGAATCGCTGGAAACTCTAGGGGAAGAGCTTCTAGTTTTTGTTATAGAAGATTTCTAGAGCTAGCCATTTCACTTCTGGGTTCAGCGTAGTGAGTTTCCGTTGATGGGCTGGTTCACCACATACAGAGACTTTGGGGAGAAAACATCTGTGGGTGAGATTTTGTGCATTTCTTTTAAAAAAAAATTATCCATTCCTGCCAGCCCAGGTCAGAAATCCTTTTTTTTTTTTTTCTTTGAAAGATAAAACAATAGGCAGCATTCATCTTTGAAGAGGTGCGGGTCTAAAATAAGGACGGGCAAAATAATTTTCTCCAACCTGCAATTTCTCACTTGGCTTCACTTTGGTTTTCCGCCGACTGTCATCTTGTAGGTTTATGGGGAATTTAGCTAGGATCGGATCGTCGACCGAAAGCGGACTTACATTCATCAATAAAATATCTGACTCCGGGCTTTTCACAAGGTCAGCCATCAGATAATACTCGGGAAGGGAGGGGGATGCTTTATCTCTTTTGATTCTTCTCTGGCTTTGACATAACAGTATGTCTACCGACACACCTTCCCCTTGAAGCCAGATCTTTAGATTTCTGTCCCTCTCTTGCTCAGAAGACACTCCTTCCGGGGACAAGCTGATGTGCTCATATCCTTCCTCCAAGGAGTCCAGCATAATATGGCATTAACAGGCAACACGAGCCATTCCGGCGCACATTTCTGTAAAACGTGAACTCCTAAATGGTTTGGCGCGTGAGGTTTTATGAACGGGGTCTCGACTGCTTGCTACTTGTAATGCAATTTCAGAAGGGCGGTTTTAAGTGTTTTCCTCTGTGACATTTGGAATGCATTCTATTTTATTTTCGCTATATGGGGAAAAAAAAACCCAAGAGCTTAGCATACACATTCAATTGCTGTTTCATGTAAAGAAGCTTGCTGGCTCACTACAACCACCATCACCGCTAACCGCTATTACTGCTCTAAACAGCTAAACACCCAGTCCCGAATGATGGTCAGTTACATGACGAATCCTCTGATGTAAAGCAATTTTCCATTTGTCACAGCATGGAATCATAGAGTTGGAAGGAACCTCCAGGGTCATCTGGTCCAACCCCCTGCACAATGCAGGAAATTCACAAATAACCTCCAGGCCTCGGATTCAGCAGGGGCTCACAGGAGCACAGCTCCTGAACCTTTCTAAGGGTTCCCCCTCTTCCTCCCCACGTTCCTTGTCCATTGAATAGTAGGTGCAGCTGTGTAACAATCCCTGGATTCGGAGAGCGGGCAGCCAGCCAGCCAGCCACCAGGGGCTTTGCCATGCCCCCAACAGCCCTCATTAACCTTTGGAGAAGCCCATGTAACCCTTTCTCCACCTCTTATGTGATTTTGGGTGGCGGGTGGCTTGCTGGCCTTTTGACTGTGGGGGGGGGCAGCCCAGGAGAACCCCACACAAGCGAGTCCTTCTTCGGCTGACTGGATCTCTAGCCAGCCCAGGCAGGCCTCACTCGCCCAGGGCTCTCCTATCTTGCATAGGGTTGCTTTTGGCTGAGGAGGCGGTATATGCTAATGAGTTATGCTAATGAGCTCCGCCATCTATTTTTTCCACAAAATGACCCCTGAATACCTCAACCCCAATCCTCCGGTGACCCCTGTTCCGTGCCTAGAAGATGGCAAAAAGCCTCCAGGTTCCCTGGTCAAACTTGCCTGGAGAAAAATTGCTGCCTTACCCCCAGGCGGCGATCAGCATTTCCCTGGATCCGTAAGAAAGGGCTACAAGAACTAAGCACAGTTGCAGCCCTTCCTGCCCTCCTTCTCATGATCTGCCTCAATTCACAGAATCAGCATTGCTATCAGATGGCTATCTAGCCTCCAAAAAGCCTCCAAAGGAGGAGAACCCGCCACCTCCTGAGGAAGCCATATAGGCAAGCTGGAACGGGTCCAGAGGAGGGCGACAAAGATGGTGAGGGGTCTGGAGACCAAGTCCTAAGAAGAAAGGTTGAAGCAGCAGGGGATGTTTAGCCTGGAGAGGAGGTGGCTGAGAGGTGATAGGATCACCATCTTCAAGTACCTGCTGACATATAGAGGATGGTGTGGAATTGTTTTCTGTGGCCCCGGAAGGTAGGACCAGAACCAATGGGTTGAAATCAAATCAAAAGAGTTTCCGGCTCAACATTAGGAAGAACTTCCTGACCGTTAGAGCGGTTATTCAGTGGAACAGGCTTCCTCGGGAGGTGGTGGGCTCTCCTTCCTTGGAGGTTTTGAAACAGAGGCTAGATGGCCATCTGACAGCAATGAAGATCCTGTGAATTTAGGGGGAGGTATTTGTGAGTTTCCTGCATTGTGCAGGGGGTTGGACTAGATGACCCTGGAGGTCTCTTCCAACTCTATGATTCTAAGCCTGTTCCATTGATGAACCACTCTAACTCACGGTTCAGTTTAGCAGTCATTACAAGAAGGGTTTTTTTTTTTCTTTGCAAAGCATTACTAATAATGGGTACATTATTACTAATTATTAATGCAAAGCATTACTAATGATGGGTACTACCATTGGGAAAGCCACCTACCCTCAAAATATAACTCGTTTTAAAAATGAATCAGGGATTCAAGAGTATGCAGGGCTCAGTTCGGAGGGGGAAATCAGGCCAGGGAGTAGTAATTTTCAAGAATCTCAGAAGTACATTTTTGCTTCTAGACCGCTTCCAGTTTTCAGCATACCTCGGAGTCATTACAGGTCTCCAAAGCACAATCTAGCTATTGAGGTCTCCTGGCATTTGATCCAACCTTGGGCAGTACACGGGAAGCGATCCGATTGTTATGTCCAATATCACAGTACATCGAGCACGGCGGTTCAGGCCTCTAAGCCACGACGAGGACGCGAGCCTGAACAGATGAGCCAAACAGGTGCTAGGAAATGTGCGTGTCTTCTGCCGCATTCCCCCCCACCACCCCTCCCATCTTACAGATGCAGCAAAAGCCTGGGGTACAGATATTTCTCTCCTGCCAGGCGGTTTTGTATTTCGGCTGCGAGTTATCATGCATATGGATTCTGCTGAACATCTAGCGGAAGAGCCCTTTGATCAAGAGGCCTGTTCATGAATAAAAGTCTGGGCAGGGTAGAGGGACTCAGGGGCATACGCTCATCTACTCACCAGGCTTCCAAAGCAGGTTCGGTGGCTTTTGCAGACCTAAATTCAGTAGAGTGGCTCACCGCAATAAACCGAGCGAGATTTCTTGGGGAACATGTGGGACTGGTGCAGAATTTCAATGACCGCCGCCTGCCACAGCGGAAAGCCAGATGGCTCTGATTTTGTCGCACCGTTTCGTCACCTTGCCGCACACAAGGGGTTAAGCATCGATTCTTGGGGCACGAGCCGAGTCACGGCTGGCTTATGGGAATACGGTGAGGTTTTCAAGGCAAAAGAAGGTCAGAGGTGGTTTGCCATCACTAGGATTGCCAACCTCCAGGCAGCACCTGGAGATCTCCCGCCAAGGTTTTTTTTTTTGGAGCAGGGAGTCATTTGCATATTAGGCCACACCCTCCTGATACAGCCAATCCTCCTGGAGGTTACAGGGCCTTTCTTACAGGGCCTACTGTAAGCTCCAGGAGGATTGGCTACATCAGGGGGTGTGGCCTAATAGGCAAAGGAGGTCCTGCTAGAATTCCTTACAGGGCTCTTCATACAGGGCCTTCTGAAAGCTCCAGGAGGATAGGCTTCATCAGGGGGTGAGGCCTAATATGCAAAGGAGGTCCTGCTAGAATTCCTTACAGGGCTCTTCATACAGGGCCTTCTGAAAGCTCCAGGAGGATAGGCTTCATCAGGGGGTGTGGCCTAATATGCAAAGGAGGTCCTGCTAGAATTCCTTACAGGGCTCTTCGTACAGGGCCTACTGTAAGCTCTCAGAGGATTGGCTACATCAGGGGTGTGTGGCCTAATATGCAAATGAGGTCCTGTTAGAATTCCTTACAGGGCTCTTCTTACAGGGCCTGCTGTAATCTCCAGGAGGATTGGCTACATCAGGGGGTGTGGCCTAATATGCAAAGGAGGTCCTGCTAGAATTCCTTACAGGGCTCTTCGTACAGGGCCTGCTGTAAGCTCCAGGAGGATTGGCTACATCAGGGGTGTGTGGCCTAATATGCAAAGGAGGTCCTGCTAGAATTCCTTACAGGGCTCTTCGTACAGGGCCTGCTGTAAGCTCCAGGAGGATTGGCTACATCAGGGGTGTGTGGCCTAATATGCAAAGGAGGTCCTGCTAGAATTCCTTACAGGGCTCTTTTTACAGGGCCTGCTGTAAGCTCCAGGAGGATTGGCTACATCAGGGGTGTGTGGCCTAATATGCAAAGGAGGTCCTGCTAGAATTCCTTACAGGGCTCTTCGTACAGGGCCTGCTGTAAGCTGCAGGAGGATTGGCTACATCAGGGGTGTGTGGCCTAATATGCAAAGGACTCCCTGCTCCAAAAATAAAGCCCTGTCTCCCGCTATTACAACTGCTCTCCAGATGACCACGATCAATTCCCCTAGACAACATGCCTGCTTTGGAGGGTGAACTCTAGGGCATTATATCCTGCTGAAGTCCCTCCCCCAGACTCCACTCCTCCAAAAATGCCCAGGTTTTTCCCACTCCAGAGCTGGGAACCCTAGTCATTGCTTGCCTCTGTGTCATGACCAGTGTTCCCTCTAAGCTGAGCTAGTGTGAGCTAGCTCACAGATTTTTACCCTCCACCACACAGGTTTTTGTCTTAGCCAGAGCAGTGGCGGAGTAGCCAGGGTATCAGCTTGCCCGATGGCAAGAAGTGGGCCCCCTTAAACATTAGGCAATATGTTTAAAATGTTAATGACCTTTTAGTAGCTTGAAAATATAATAGAAGTTCCAGTATTTTTACTGCAATGCAACTAAAATGTACATTGTATTTAGGGTTGCCAGCCTCCACAACTGAGCTCCAGCTGGCAGAGATCGGCTCCCCTGGAGGAAATGCAATCTGTATATACATTTAGTATCTACTGTATACTGCCAGTGATATGTACAATGTATGCACACTGTCATTACTAAAATATATATATTTATTTTGCAAATGGTTTTATTGTACCTTTTTTCCACTTGTGTGTTTTCTGAAAATTTTATTTATTTCTTACAAAAATTAAATGATGGCCTTATAGTTGTGGGTGGGCCCCCTAGGTCTCCTGACAACCAATATTTTTAGAAGAAGAAGAATTGCAGATTTATACCCGCCTTTCTTCCTGAATCAGAGTCTCAGAGCGGCTTACAATCTCTTTTATCTTCTCCCCCCACAACAGACACCCTGTGAGGTGGGTGGGGCTGAGAGGACTCTCACAGCTGCTGCCCTTTCAAGGACAGAGTCTCAGAGTGGCCTACAATCTCCTTTATCTTCTCCCCCCCACAACAGACACCCTGTGAGGTGGGTGGGGCTGAGAGGACTCTCACAGCTGCTGCCCTTTCAAGGACAGAGTCTCAGAGTGGCCTACAATCTCCTTTATCTCCCCCCCCCCACAACAGACACCCTGTGAGGTGGGTAGGGCTGAGAGGACTCTCACAGCTGCTGCCCTTTCAAGGACAGAGTCTCAGAGCAGCCTACAATCTCCTTTATTTCTCCCCCCACAAAAGACACCCTGTGAGGTAGGTGGGGCTGAGAGAGCTCTCCCAGAAGCTGCCCTTTCAAGGACAACCTCTGCCAGAGCTGTGGCTAACCCAAGGCCATTCCAGCAGGTCCAAGTGGAGGAGTGGGGAATCAAACCCGGTTCTCCCAGATGAGAGTCCGCGCACTTAACCGCCACACCAAACTGGCTCTCTTAGAACTAGTCCGCCACTGCCCCAGAGCACGCTCATTTATGCAGCAGCTTGCAACCTGAGCGCCAGGAGCTCACAAAGGAGAATTTTTGTTCACAAGGCTCTGCAGCTTAGAGGGAACATTGGTCGTGACGCTGCTCTTCCTCCGGGGTCTCCCATCCAAATAGTGACCAGGGCTGACCCAGCTTCCAAGATCTGATGAGAACAAGCTAACCTGGGCCATCCAGGTCAGGGCCTAGGACCCTCAGCCCTGAATAATGATAACAACTGTGCACTGTCAAGTTGTAACCGACTCCCCAGGGTGGTGGGATTTTCAAGACAAGAGATGAGCAGAGATGGCTGGCCATTGCCTCTCTCTGCATACTGATCCTGGCCAACCTGCGGGCTGACATGATAGAGGTTTGCAAGATGATGCATGGGATGGAGAAGGTAGAGAAAGAAGGCCTTTTCTCCCTTTCTCACGATACAAGAATTCGTGGACACTCAATGAAATTGCTGAGCAATTGGGTTAGAACGGATAAAAGGAGGTACTTCTTCACCCAAAGGGTGATTAACATGTGGAATTCACTGCCACAGGAGGTGGCGGCGGGTACTAGGGTTGCCAAGTCCAATTTAAGAAACATCTGGGGACTTTGGGGGTGGAGCCAGGAGACTTTGGGGGTGGAGCCAGGAGACATTAGGGGTAGAGCCAAGATCAAGGCTGTGACAAGCATCACTGAACTCCAAAGGGAGTTCTGGCCCTCACATTTAAAGGGATGGCACACCTTTTCAATACCTTCCTTCCATAGGAAATAAAGAAAGATAGGGGCACCTTCTTTTGGGGCTCATAGAATTGCACCCCCTGGTCCAAACTTTTTGAAACATGGGGGGTATTTTGGGGAGAGGCACTAGATGCTATACTGAAAATTTGGTGCCTCTACCCCCAAACAACCCCCCCAGAGCCCCAGATACTCGCAGATGAATTCTCCATGATTTTCTATGGGAATAAATCTCCCTAGGGAATAACAGAGTTCCCAGCAGACATTTCCCTCCCTTCCCCCCGCTTTCTGACGACCCTGTAGTGGGGGGAGGGCCTCCAAACCAGGGGATCCCCTGCCCCCACCTGGGGATTGGCAACCCTAGCGGGTACAAGCATAGACAGCTTCAAGAGGGGATTGGATAAGCATATGGAGCAGAGGTCCATCAGTGGCTATTCACCACAGCATATTATTGGAACTCTCTGTCTGGGGCAGTGATGTTCTGTATTCTTTTTCTGGCGACGAAGGGGGGGGCGGGAGGCACAGTGGAAGGGCTTCTAGCCCCACGGATTAGAACTGATAAAAGGAAGTACTTCTTCACCCAAAGGGTGATGAACACATGGAATTCACTGCCACAGGAGGTGGCGGCAGCTACAAGCATAGACACAAATCATCATCATCATCATGAGACTGACCAAGAGAGAGATCTTGGGGTCATGGTAGATAACTCACTGAAAATGTCGAGACAGTGTGCGACTGCAATAAAAAAGGCCAACGCCATGCTGGGAATGATTAGGAAGGGAATTGAAAACAAACCAGCCGGTATCATAATGCCCCTGTATAAATCGATGGTGTGGCTTCAATTGGAATACTGATGATTATGATGATGTTAAGAATAATAATAGTTGAATTCATGTCTGTGCTATTAAGCGAATGGCAGCTTTTCAATGGCAGCAGAGTTTTCCCCAGTTATCGCTCACCATTCCGTGGACTCTCTGCCCAGTCAAAACTGAACAGCTAGCACCTGCCTCGATAAGTAGGCTTGCCAATCTCCAGGTCCCAGCAGGGGAGCTCCTGCTTTTACAGGCTCCTTCCCACCCCCAGTTAGCTGACCAGCGGGGGGAAGCCCCACCCCCACAGCTGGCACCTGCCTTTCCACTTTAGAGCTAGAGGAACCTTGGGAAGGCTTGATTTCTGGATGGTGTGTCTGTGCCTTCAAATCTAGGACCCAGCCAGGCTGAATGGGGGTGGGGTGAGCCGGCAGAACAAGATGGCGGCTCCCAGTTAGCTGTGAAGCTGTAGCAGCCCACCGTTTGTTTCACAATCCTTTTACAAGACGTTTGCGTGGTAAAGGAGGAACGAGAACCCTCCATTTGTTTCACAATCCTTTTACAAGACGTTTGCATAGTAAAGGAGGAACTAGAACCTTTGCTTTCCCTATGTTAGTCTGATAGAACTTGGAACTTCAGCAACACGTGAGTAAATGGCCCCAGTGAGACCACGCAAGTTTGGGATCGCAGACTATTTTGGCTGCTCTCTCTTTCTGTGTGTGTGTGTGTGTGTGTGTGAGAGAGAGAGAGAGAGAGAGAGAGAGAGAGTGTACAGGGACATGGGCTGACTGGGTGTGAGGAAATGAAGGCTGTATTCAGGGGAACCACACTGCTGTATTTGTATGTATTTATTTTGGGAATGGGAAAGTCTCCTGGCTTCACCCTAGAGTATCCTGGCTCCACCCCCAATGTCTCCTGGCTCCACCCCCAAAGTCCCTAGATACTTTCTTAGACTTGGCAACCCTATCAATACGGCATATGCTTTACATAGTCAGCCTCATGTCATTTTATTTTATTTTACCGGGAAGCTGGAGCAGATAGGTGTGCATCGCTGATGTCTGTTAGCCGCCCTGAGCCCGCCTGGCGGGGAGGGCGGGATATAAAAATAAAATATTATTATTATTATTATTATTATTATTATTATTATTATTATTCCCAAATTCAGAGATTAATACCTGCGCTTTGATACCTACTACCTGCCAGCAAAGGATAGACCTTGCCAGTAGCTCTATAACTAATGCATCGCCACCCTTCCCCTTCAAATGTGAAAGGTTTTGTTTGGCATCTAAGGAGCACAAGATGGGGGCAGGTCTTCCACATCCCGCTTTGTTGATTCTTCAGAAGAGGCAGGTGGGGTGGAAAGAGGGCGGACAAAAGGAAAACAAGTTTAAAAATAGATTCCCTTTCTTCATATTCCATCTCTGCCTCTCCCTCTCTCTCCTGTTCTTTTCTGTCTGAGCCGGCTCGCTGGAAAGCGAGTTGGTGTCTCTAAAGAAGAAACACGGCCTCTGTTCCAGCACAGACTCCGTGGCCAGATATGAACTTGTGTAAGAGATCGGTTTTTTTTTTTTTTAATCTCTGTATGCTGTAGAGTTTTGCTATGCTGGGAAGATCGGCAGCGTCCGTCCCAAATATTAGAAAGACTTAAAAAGAAAAAGAAGGAAAGAAAATCTAAGTAACATTTCTACAACTAGGCCCAGATCTGGGGACACATCAAATAATATGAAAATAAAATTTAGACAACCCGACGAATAAGCCAGATGTGGAATGTAGATGTGGAATGTAGATTCACACATGGCATTTATGTGTACTAGGGTTGCCAGGTCCAACTCAGGAAAAATCTGGAGACTTTGGGGGGTGGAGCTGGGAGACTTTCACATTCCCAATCAATCAATCAATCAATCAATCAAATAAATAAAAATACAGCAGTGCAGTTCCCCCTGAATACAGTCTTAATATCCTCCACCTCCTCCTCCTCTTTTTTTGCATTCAAATAGCTTCACAGCAGCTACACTTCCACTAAAATGGAAGTGAACTCACATACACTCACAAAGCAGCCAAAATAAACAGTCTGGAGAGCCAGTTTGGTGTTGTGGTTAAGTGTGTGGACTCTTATCTGGGTGAACCAGGCTTGATTCCCCACTCCTCTACTTGCACCTGCTGGAATGGCCTTGGGTCAGCCATAGCTTTCGTAGGAGTTGTCCTTGAAAGGGCAGCTGCTGCAAGAGCTCTCTCAGCCCCACCCACCTCACAGTGTGTCTGCTGTTGGTGGGGGGGAAGGTAAAGGAGATTGTGACCACTCTGAGATTCAGAGTATAAGACGTGATATGAATCCAATATCATCATCTTCTTCTTCTTCTAGTAGTGGAATGCTCCAGAAAGGTTCAGGAGCGGCGCTTAGGTGAGCTCCTGCTGAATCTGAGGTCTGGTTCTACCGGTAAGACTTAGATCTGGATCTGAAGAAAACTCCAGGCCAAAATAAGTTTTGAGAACTGTGGAGCGACAGCATAGTGAAAGTGCTTGTTGATACACATTCACAACAAACGTAGAAGTTAGAAGAAACTGTGAGGCAAGACAGAACTGAAGGCGGTATGTAATGTAGAACGTAGCCTTGAATTGAGAGCAAAGAGAGGATCAAATGGCTAGTGTAGAAGAGGCCAAAATCAGTACTTAGAGGGGATCTACGAAGGAGGACTCTGCAGAAGAAGGGAAAGGCAACCTGCCTCTCTTCTCGCTTGTTTTTAAAGCCCCTTGCTGGGATTGACCAAAGTTGGTTGTAACTTGATGACTCCTACATACAGTCTTTTGGATATTCTGGTCAAATCCACACAGCGCTGGATATTGTGCTATTTTGATCATCTACCTCCTGCACACACATATCCACTAATGCGTGGGCCTGATCTGAAAAACTTCTCCTACCTTCTGCAGGCCCCTGCAGAACCCCAAAAGCTCTTCTTGAGGGTCAGGGGATCACTGGGAGAGTCGTAGTGCAGTGGAACACATGAAGCTGCCTTATACTGAATCAGACCCTTGGTCCATCTGGGTCAGTATTGTCTATCCTGGGGTGGCCAAACTGCAACTCAGGAGCCACATGTGGCTCTTTCATACATATTGTGTGGATCTCTCAGCTTTCTTTCCACCTCTCCCTCCCTCCCCATCTATTTCCTTCCTTCCTTCCTTCCTTCCTTCCTTCCTTCCTTCCTTCCTTCCTTCCTTCCTTCCTTCCTTCCTTCCTTCCTTCCTTCCTTCCTTCCTTCCTCCCTCCCTCCCTCCCTCCCTCCCTCCCTCCCTCCCTTCCTTCCTTCCTTCCTTCCTTCCTTCCTTCCTTCCTTCCTTCCTTCCCCCCCTCCCTTCCTTCCTGTCTTGTGGCCAGAGTCAGCTCACCCACTAGGCAAATTAAGCAATTGCCAAGGGCACTGGGAGGGGGGGGCACCAAATTGGGCTCCCCCCGGTGCCCAAAATAACCTCCTAGTTTGCCTCTCCCTCTGCCGCCCCCATCATGGCCGCCGCCCCCATCACTGCCAGCCCCCTCCCTTTCCCTCTCCAATCTTGCCCCAATAAGACTGGGCCCTATTGGCTTCAAGGCAGCCTTGCGTTTTTTGAAGCCAATGCTGGAGGAGACTTCGCTCCCTTCGCTCCCTTCACTCCCCTTCACTTCTGGTTCTGGAAAGGAGGGGGGCGGGAGAAGCCTTCTCCCACATTGGCTTCAAAAAACACGCAGTTGCCTTGAAGCTGGTAGGGCCCAGCCTTGTTGTGGCGAGCTTTTTTGGGGTGTGTGCACGCAATGGAGTGCGGCACGGCAGATGAATGGTGGGAGGTGTTGGGGGGGGCAACACTGGGCAGAAAGCCTGCCTGGGGCACCATGCACCCTAGGGCTGGCACTTCTTGTGGCTCTCAAACATCTGACATTCATGTCTTCTGGCTCTCAAATATCTGATGTTTATACTATGTGGCTATGTGTAAGCAAGTTTGGCCACCCCTAGTCTACACACTGACTGCAGAAACTCTCCATGGTCTCAGGACATCACCTATGGTCTTTCGCATCACATCACCATTGCCTAGAATAATAGAGTTGGAAGGGATCCCTTTAGCCAGAAGAACATAAGAGAAGCCATGTTGGATCAGGCCAATGGCCCATCCAGTCCAACACTCTGTGTCACACAGTGGCCAAAAAAACCAGGTGCCATCAGGAGGTCCACCAGCGGGGCCAGGACACTAGAAGCCCTCCCATTGTTGCCACCCAAGCACCAAGAATAAAGAGCATTACTTGCCCCATACAGAGAGTTCCAACAATACCCTGTGGCTAATAGCCACTGATGGACCTCAGCTCCAGATGTTTATCCAATCCCCTCTTGAAGCTAAAGATCTAAAGCATATTCTTCCAAACAACAAAAAGGGAGGACTCAGCAAATCAAAAAGCTAGCATTTGGGGGCGAATGCTGGGCTGAAGACCTCCCACTGTGCCCCTCCCCAGCACCAAGTGTTTCTATGTTTGAAGAGCAAAAGTGACAGTCATGGCTCTAACCAGTTATTTGCCACCCTTCCAGCACCCAAAAGTCAAAGCGGGGAGGGATCACTGGGGATTGAACCTGGGACCTTCTGCATGCCAAGTTTTATTATTTATTTATTTGTAATTTGTATCCCGCCCTTCCCACCAGCTGGCTCAGGGCGGCTTACAGCATATAAAATCTAACATAAGAATATAAAAGTTTAAACATTTCATACAGTTTACATGATTAAAATTTAAACAGTTCACACAATTTACATAATTAAAATATTAAAACATACAGCAATCTTATAAAACTACACTCGATTTCAAATTTCAGTGCCAGTTAGTTGTAAGCCAGCCGGAAGAGGGCTGTTTTACAGGCCCTGTGGAATTGAGCAAGATCCCGCAGGGCCCTTACCTCTTCCGGCAACTGGTTCCACCAGGAAGGGGCCATTACAGAGAAGGCCCTATCCCTCGTAGATTTCAAACGGGCTTCCTTTGACCCAGGGACGACAAGGAGATTTTGAGTTCCCGATCTCAGTACTCTCTGGGGAACATGTGGGGAGAGACGGTCCCTCAGGTAGGCAGGTCCTAGGCCATATAGGGCTTTAAAGTTGATGCTCTTCCATATAGCTGATGCTCTTCCACTGAGCCACAGCATCCTGAATGGGAAATCCTTGAGAATCACAGATTATCTTTATTCCTGTGCATCATAAGTTACTTCCTCTCAGACAAAGACATTTTTGAATTCAATCCCCAACATTTTACGCTCAACCTAGCCTGACCCTAGCCATGTTAGCTCTCAGAGAGTAGACTTCTCAAAATAAAAGTTTCTGGGTGTTTTAATCTCGCTTGTCAATTGTACTGTTCTTTCATTATATGCAGCTTGCCAAAACTGTCTTTCATTTTTCTTTTCTTTTCTTTTCGTTTCTTTCTTCTTTTTTTGTAAGAGTAAGAAAAAGATGGATGACGGAAATAAATGCGTTGAGCCGCCCGAATGGAATGCGTGTTGTAATTGAGTATTCTCATCATCCTAAAATAAATTTCCATTTCCTCATTTCAATTATATTTTGTCAGGTACTGTATCTTAAGAAGTTATTTTCTCCGAATCCGCAAAGCATCTTGCAATAACGTGGGAGGAGGGGGTTGTGGTTGGGAGCTGACCTTCAAATGAACTTAAGTTCCCCGCCCCTCAAAGAAGCTCTTCTTCTTAAAAAAAAAAGAAAAAAAAAAGAAATATCACATCGTTCCATTTTTCCTCAATCACTGTTCATATACATTTGCGCATAAACACAATCGCTGTCTCCGTCTCTATTTGAGGGGGAGGGGCGGCCCCCATAAATTAATGCCGCGTCTCGAAAGTGTACATTTAGGAACCGCAACGAAATGAAGCTGGAGACGTGAAGCAGAACAAATAACTATGGATGAGTTATGGCAAAAAAAAGAACAAAAAACAACAATTCCAGCTAATTGGAACTTTACTCTGAGGTCAGTGGAGAGATCTTGACAGTCTTATAGGGTTGCCAAGTCCAATTAAAGAAAAATCTGGGGACTTTGGGGGCGGAGCCAGGAGACTTTGGGGGTGGAGCCAGGAGACACTGGGGGTGGAGCCAGGAACAAGAGTGTGACAAGCATAATTGAACTCCAAGGGAGTTCTGGCCATCACATTTAAAGGGACAGCTCACCTTTTTAAATGCCTTTCTTCCATAGGAAATAATTAAGGATAGGGGCACCATCTTTTGGGGCTCATAGAATTGGACCCTCTGGTCCAATCGTTTGAAACTTGGGGGGTATTTTGGGGAGAGGCACTAGATGCTATGCTAAAAATCTGGTGCCTCTACCTCAAAAAATAGCCCCCCCAGAGCCCCCAATACCCACGGATCAATTCCCTATTATTCCCTATGGGAATCATTCTCCATAGGGAATAATAGAGTGCCCAGTAGACATTTCCCTCCCCCCCCACGCTTTCTAAAGGGGGGGAGGGCCTCCATACGAGGGAATCCCCCTCCCTGCCCCCTCCCTCTCTCTCACACACACACACACACAAATACTTACTTGGTCTTCTTCCGGAGAACTGTGCCTGCTGAGAAAAACGAAAGCAAAGAAGGGAGGGGCCGTTCTCCGAAGCCCTTCCTGTTTCCTCCTTCCTGCCCAGCCTTAAAGGGACAGGGATTTTACAAACTGCTCAGGAGCTCTATAGGTATGTTCTCCCCCCCTCCACCCCCCCACCCCCCCGGTTCTCAATTTTTGAAGACCGGGAGATTAAGCTGGGAACCCAGAAGTCTCCCGCTAAAGCGGGGGGATTGGGACCCCTACAGTCTTATGGGATAAATAACCGTTCTTCCAGCTTCATCGCATCATCTCTAGGACTCATCATACAAGGTCAGAGGAGATCGCTAAAACAGTAGTCTACCATCCAGCCCAGCTTATCAACGGGGGGGATCTTATGCCGGCCTTAGATGGTCTGGCACCCTAGGCAAGGCCAACATCTGGTGCCCCCCCCCTGCACTGATATGTCACTGGGTCACATGGGGAGTGCCCAATTTGGTGTCCCCAGAAGGCCGGCACCCTAAGCAATCACCTAGTTTGTCTAGCGGCAGGGCTGGCCTTAGATTTGGACCAGGGGGCCCCAACCTCCAGGCCGTGGACCGGTACTGGTCCGTGGCCTGTTAGCAACCGGGCCGTGAGTTGTATAATTATTTCATTTTATATTACAATGTAGTAGAAATAGTAGTGGTAGAGGTAATATGATGGTATTGTATTTATATCCTGCCCTCCGCTCTGAATTTCAGAGTCTCAGAGCAGCTCACAACTCCTTTATCTTCCTCCCTCACAACAGACACCCTGTGAGGTGGGTGGGGCTGAGAGAGCTCCCCCAGAAGCTGCCCTTTCAAGGACAAACTCTGCAAGAGCTATGGCTGACCCAAGGCCATTCCAGCAGCCGCAAGTGGGGGAGTGAAAAGTCCGCACACTTAACCATTACACCAAACTAACAGAAACAAAGTGCACAATTGTATCATCCCGAAACCATCACGCCCCCACCCCCTTCCGCCCCATTCCGTGGAGAAATTGTCTTCCACAAAACCGACTCCTGGTACCAAAAAGGTTGGGGACCACTGGGGACCACTGGAGACCACAATTCTGCATGTAATTGTGCACTGAATCACCAGATATATCTACGGGACCACCATTCTCTGCATGTCCCCCAGAGAGCACTGCGTTCAGGAATGCAAAACCTATTGTCCAGCCCCAGACCAAAGGAAGCCAGGCTGTGCCCCATGCGGGCTAGGACTTTCTCGGTGGCAGCACCAGAAATGTGGAATGCCCTCCCAGAGGCCATAAGGGCTCTGCGGGATCTCTCTCAATTCTGCAGGGCCTGCAAAACGGAATTGTTCTGACAGGCTTTCAACACCTAAACCGGGAGAGAACTGCCACCTGACACTGCTGAGTCGCTACGAACATTATAGGATCACTAACAGCGAAAAGAAAGATCCCGCCATTTCAAAGTTGTACAGCACCACAAAACGTTTTAAGTTGTATTTTATTGGTTTTTAAATTATACTACAGAACTGGTTGTTAGCCGCCCTGAGTCCGCTTGCGGAGTGGGCGGGATAGAAATTTAATGCAATAAATAAATCCCACACTAGGGCAGAAAAATAATTGCCTGAGAGGACATCATGCTGCACTTGTAAATACAAATGTGGAAACCCACAATGACAGGGAAATCCCTGCAAATGCAGGCTGTGAGTTTGACAAGACATTTAGAGCAGGGGTGTCAAACATGTGGCCCAAGGGCCAAATCAGGCCCCTGGAAGGCTCCTATCAGACCCGCAAGCAACTCACTGCCACCTGCTTCCTTCTCCCTCTCGTTTGCTTACTTCTGCATCACAACTGTTATGCCAGGCTTGCTCAATTGCTCAGGAGCTACAAAGCAAAGCTCCTCTCTTGGGAAGGATGTGGGGGAAGGAGAGCTAGCTTTGCCCGGCTCTCTCAATTGCACAGCAGATCTACAGAGCCAAGCCTCTCTTCCTTCTGTTGGCTGAGGCTCAACACGCCAGTGAGGTGGATTAGGCTGAGTGTGTGTGTTTGTCTGTATCCTTTATCAAGTTTGTATCTCCCCTACCTGGCATTACATATTATGGCACATACATGGCCCGGCCCAACAAAGTCAAGATCCGGCCCTCATAACAAATGAGTTTGACACCTCTGAAGAGGATCCCTTCTGTTCAGGAGAACTGATACCTTCCTAGCAAACACTGCACAGGAGTTGAAAATCATCCCCCTCCCTTGTGTGTGTGTGTGTTTCCTGACTGTCTGCTGTGCCTGTCAGAACTGTTGCACAGTCCCATTAACTACCGGGCGCCTTGGACTGATTTAAAGCACAGGTGCCATCAAAGATGCATCAGGCACCCGCGGGGAGGTAATGATTCCCTTGGAGAGCTTCTGTCTCTCGCATTGTGTTTTTACAAGCCTCCGCCCATTCACTCATCGAGTGCAGCAAAGGCTTCTCATAAAATACAGCCTTTGAAATTTGATTAAGCAATGGATGCCTGTTTACATGCACTGTGGCTTGCCAAGTTGAAAATCTTTGTCTCTTTGTTCTTTTTTTTTGGGGGGGGGTGAGTTTGTGTTAAATACTGAGCATGGAGAAGGTGCAGAATTTGTGTCTGGTCTGCCCAGTGGGAAGAGAAGAACAAGCGGGGCTAAAAGCGGTGGACCTCTTGATGGCACTTGGGTTTTTTGGCCACTGTGTGACGCAGAGTATTGGACTGGGTGGGCCATTGGCCTGATCAAATATGGCTTCTCTTATGTTCTGAAGAAGAAAAGGAGGAGGAGGAGGAGGAGGAAGAAGAAGAGGAAGGAGGAGGAGGAGTTGGTTTTATACCCTGCTCGTTACTACCCAAAGGAATCCTGGAGCGACTTACAGTTCCCTTCATCTCCCCACAACAGACACCCTCTGAGGTAAGTGAGGCTGAGAGAGCTCTGAGAAAACTGCTCTTGAGAGAACAGCTCTGAGAGAACTGTGAGTGACCCAAAGTCACCCAGCTGGCTTCATATAGAGGAGAAGTGGGGAATCAAACCCGATTCTCCCAGATTAGATGTTAGCCCTGGGCCCCCTTTCCCACCATCATGCACTATAGATCTCTGGCCTTTATGCCAGGCTCACAAGGACTTTCACTTATAATGGACTATGTTCACTTGAATTTATAGGCCAACTGCACTATGGACACTCATTCTCACTGGATTATAAGCTTTTGGCCTCTGTGCCAGCTCATATATGGACATTTCAGCCTAAATGGACTATGCAGCAGTGTTCCCAGCCAGGCTCCAGCCAGCTTCCTGCTTGTACCTGTTAATGTGTTACTGTGTGTGCCTGCTCCATGAAGAGGACTCCGGACTGTGCTTCCCAGACAAGCTGTTCAGCCCTGCAGACAGCAACTGCACTCCTGTCATCCAGAAGACAGTGGCAGAAGCAGCCCTGATAGAAGCGGTGTTCCTGAGATGTCCAAAAAGACAACAGTTGCTCCTGCAATCCACCGTGCAGAGGAGATGTCCACACCATGTACTGCATTCCAGAGTCCAGGCATGCTTTGGAAATGGAAATGAAGAGACCAACGGTCAACAATAGAATTGTTGCTATGTATTCACACCTAACAGAAGATGCTTCATGCCACCAATCGAGGCAAGCATCTTACACAACAGAACATAGTGGGAGATTATCGTCTGTTAGCTGCTTCATCCTGTCACATTTTTGTTGTTCAGCCGCACAGTTGAGTCCGACTCTTTGCTACCCCATGGACTAAGTCATGCCAGGCCCTCCTGTCTTCTACCATCCTCCGAAGTCTGCTCAAATTTGTTAGTTACATCAGTAACGCTGTCCAGCCATCTCTTCTTTTGCCACCCCCTTCTTCTTTTGCCTTCTGTCTTTCCCAGCATCAGGGTCTTTTTCAGAGAGTGCTCCCTTCTCATTGGGTGACCAAAGTATCTGAGCTTCACCTTCAGCATCTGACCTTCCAGGGAACAGTCAGGGTTGATTTTCTTTAGGACTGACTGATTTGATCTTCTTGCAGTCCAAGGGACTCTCAAGATTCTTCTCCAGCACCACAGCTGTCTTATAGACCTTCTTCATTGTTTCAGTCAAGGTTACTAAAGGGAAATGTGTTTCTCTTTTAGAATAGCGTATCAGAACAATGGGGTTTTTTTGTATTGACATATTCAAATAAGGGATATTGGCTATTTATCTCGTTACATATGCTAACCCATTTCCCACTATATTTTAATGTATTCTTTTTTTTTTCCTAACAGCAAACTAGAATGATGTTTATATGTGTGTGACATGTTTAAATTAAATCTCTGAGAAACTTATGCCATTTTAAATCCAGAGATAACATTACAACTGACTCTTATTTATGGCACTTCACACCTAATGACATAGACATCAGTCTGCTCTTTGGACTTATATTGCCCCCTTGTTGATGCAGCACAGTTAACATCAACTAACAATCATCAGACCTCAAATTATGATTCTTTTAATCTGCTAACAAAAATTCCCATGATTTTGCATAATCATTCACAGCCCACTTTCTCTATATTTAGGACTGTTTGCCAATCCATCCTATTGTCTGATGAAGTGTGCTTCTAGCCCACAAAAGCTGACATTCTGAATAAAACTTTGTTGGTCTTAAAGGTGACACTTGACTCCTACTTTGTTCTGTTGCTTCAGGCCAACACGGCTGCCCACTTGGATCTATCTGCTATAGGGATCAATTTGACTCTAGGTTGACTGCTCACATTTCTTTGTTTTAAAGATGGTTTGCACTTGATAGAAGCATCATCACCCATTGATCCTTTTGTCAAACTCCTGGAAGACATCTCTAGGCTTATGTCATATACCACATGACGCTGCCTCTAGATATGAATTTGGCTATAAGAAGGTTTTTGGCCAGTCAGGTGTGATTCTGACGGCACCCCTACCCTGCTCAGGTGTGATTCTGAAGGGACCCTGTGACGGAAAGCTAGGGGTTAACCTATATAGCAGCGCCCGCCTCACGGCCTCACTGGACCTCTTTATTTCAGTCTCTTCGGGGTATTTTACTTGTTTATTTGATGGGACCACAGCAGCTTTGTTTGTTCTTCCCACAAAATATAGGCTCTTGAGAACTTTAACTTAAACCACAGATTTATTGGAACACAAAGTTCTTAACTTGGGGATATGGGAGATATTTACACAGGCTAACACGTTGCTCAGTTGTTTCAGGCTTATCATTAACTTATTCCTTCCTTGAATTGCTCAGTTACACAGTCCACAGTTTCCCTATAACTTGCTCTCTCCACCTCTAGCAAAGGTCTGTCCTCTTGGGAATGATGTGCCAAGTCTCACCCCTCGACTGGAGTCTCTCTCTCAGCCCTTCTTGGTGTCTCAGACCCACATCCACTCCCTCAGCCACCTCACTGGATCTTCAGAGTTGTCTCTAGGTGTTTGTGACCGTTCAGGTCTTAACTGACTCACACACACACAGCCCTCTTGGCTGGTTTTGTCGAGCTTGCAGCCTCTGGAAGTCTTTCCCGCCACTGTCTCAAGCTCCTTCACAGGATCAGCTGTCCTCCCAGCCTCGGTCAGGCACAAACTGACCCTTTCAGTCTCTGTCAGGCCCCAACACTGACAGACCCCTCTGACAGGCTACAACTCTGTCAAAGATCGACTGACTGACTCAAAGCCTCAGCAGCTTCTTTTCCTCCACCACTTTCCCTCCCTGAGAGCTCCGAGCACTTTGCCCCCACCCTCAGGTCACCTGACGCAGCCCTGTGCATCTTCAGTTTCTGGTTAACCCCTAGCTTTCCGTCACAGACCCCTACCCTGCTGTCAAAGCCACCCGCAATCCCGGGACCATTATTGCACGTGATGCTGGTTGTTTCTTCCTCCCCCTTCCCTTATGGTTTTCGCTAGAGGTTTGTTCTTTTGCATCAGCGAGAGCAGGACTGATTTTTGTAGCAGGAACTCCTTTGCATATTAGCCACACACCCCTGAGGTATAGAGCGGTTCCTCAGTGGAACAGGCTTCTTTGGGAGGTGGTGGGCTCATCTTCCTTGGAGGTTTTTAAACATAGGCTAGATGGCCATCTGACAGTGATGAAGATCCTGTGAATCTGCGGTCGGTATTTGTGGGTTTCCTGCATTGTGCAGGAGTTTGGACTAGATGACCCTGGAGGTCCTTTCCAGCTCTATGATTCTATGATTGCATCATCGAGAGCAGGACTGATTTTGTAGCAGGAACTCCTTTGCATATTAGCCACACACCCCTGCGGTATAGCGTGGTTCCTCAGTGGAACAGGCTTCCTTGGGAGGTGGTGGGCTCACCTTCCTTGGAGGTTTTTAAACATAGGCTAGATGGCCATCTGACAGCAATGAAGATCCTGTGAATCTGTGGTAGGTATTTGTGGATTTCCTGCATTGTGCAGGGGTTTGGACTAGATGACCCTGGAGGTCTTTTCCAGCTCTATGATTCTATGATTCCAGAGTGTCCCCAAGTCCCACCTGGAGGTTGGCATCCCTAGAAACATTATTTGCTCAGCAGGCTCATGAGCTTCCCTTTCCCCTCCCTACCCCCCCCCCCCCATCTTTGTGCATAAGATAGGGTTGACACTCTCCAGATAGAGGCTGGAAAACTCCTGGAATTACATTCAATCTCCAGACAATAGAGATTGGTTCCTCTGGAGAAAATGGCTGCTTTGGAGGATGGACCTTATGGCATTCTACCCCACTGGAGTCCCTTGCCTTTCCAAAGTTCACCCTCCCCAGATTTCAGCCGCAACATCTCTAGGGATTTCCCAACCAGAAACTGGCAACCCTAGATGAAGATTGGTCCTCTCCTGTCTTCTTCTTCTTTGGCTTGACTTCGCGAATGAAGATTTAAGAAAGGTGCAGTAGTCCATGTCTGCTGCAGGCTCGCTGGTGGCTGACAAGACCAATGCAGGACAGGCAGGTCCGGCCACAGTGGCTGCAGGGAAAAGTCTGATTAGGGGTTGATGCCGTAGCAGTACGATTCTTCCTCAATCTCCTTTTGTCCTCAAGACCAGCTATGCGTGCGTTCTCAGAGGAAGAAACAGCCTGGTGGATGGTGTGCCTTCATGCTTTGCGATCTGAGGCTAGGTCAGACCACTGGTGATGGTTGATGCAACAGGTACCAAGGTATTTCTTCAAGGAGTCCTTGTATCTCTTCTTTGGTGCCCCTCTATTTCGATGCCCGGTGGAAAGTTCGCCATACAGGGCAATCTTGGGAAGGCGGTGGTTTTCCATCCTGGAAATATGCCCTGCCCAGCGCAGCTGCGTCTTCAACAGCAGTGCCTCAATGCTTGTAACCTCCGCCCGCTTGAGGACTTCAGTGTTGGTCACAAAGTCACTCCAGTGGATGTTGAGGATGGTCTGTCTACAAACATGCAAACTGCAGGCTTATGCAGCCTCAGTTTGCCTCAAAGCCATGAGGAGAAGAAAGGTGATGTTTCTCTTGATTGTGTGAGTCCCTGTTATTACAAACCTTACCTTTGAAGTTTATTCCACATTCCAATAAATTTCCACATTTTTGGGTGGGGTGATATGTATGTAGAATGTATTAAACAAACTTTTATGGGGTGGTACTTTGGCCACCCAATGAGAAGGGAGCACCCCCTGGAGAAGACCCTGGTGATGGGAAAGATAGAAGGCAAAAGAAGAAGGGGATGGCAAAAGAGGAGACGGCTGAACAATGTTACTGATGCAACAAACACGAATTTGAGCAGACTTTGGAGGATGGTGGAAGACAGGAGGGCCTGGCGTGACTTTGTCAACGGGGTTGCAAAGAGTCGGACTCGACTGTGCGACTGAACAACAACAACAGGACAAATTCCAAACCATTTTGTGTGGACCATTTTCAGATTAGACTTGAGATGTGTTGTTGGCCTTCCTTGCTCTGACTTTCTGTTGATGCTTATTTTGATTGTGCAAGTCCCTGCTCTTTTGTTCTTTGGTGTTGGTGGTTTTTCTTTTCTTAAATACTTTTAAAGTTTACTCTACAACCCAGTTAGGGTTGCCAAGTCCAATTTACGAAATATCTGGGGACTTTGGGGGTGGAGACGGGAGACTTTGGGATGGGGCCAGGAGACAGTAGGGGTGGAGCCAAGATCAAGGCTGTGACAAGCATAATTGATCTCCAAAGGAAGTTCTGGCCATCACATTTAAAGGGACGGCACACCTTTTCAATGCCTTCCTTCCATAGGAAATAATGGATAGGGGCACCTTCTTTTGAGGCTCATAGAATTGGACCCCCGGCCCAATCTTTTTGAAACTTGGGAGATATTTTTGGGAGAGGCACTAGATGCTGAACTGAAAATTTGGTGCCTCTACCTCAAAAAACAGCCCTCCCCAGAGCCCCAGATACCCGCGGATCAATTCTCCATGATTTTCTATGGGAATAAATCTCCATAGGGAATAAGAGTCCCCAGCAGACATTCCGCTCCCCTCCCCCCACTTTCTGACAACCCTGAAGCAGGGAGAGGGCCTCCAAACCGGTGGATCCCCTGCCCCCACCTGGGGATTGGCAACCCTAAACCCAGTAAATTTTCAGCTTTTAATTGTAAGGTGATATATATATATGCAGAATGTATTGCATAAACTTTCTGCAGACATTGTTTTGTTTTTAAAAAGGAAAATTTCTGGGACAAAAGAAGCCTTGGAACAAATTTAGGTTTTGGGCACCAGTGCCCCGGTGAACTGGATTTTGTCTCCCACTAAATTTGGACTGCAAACCTCCGTTTAATCTCGGTTTTGAATAATAGTTGGCTTAATTCCAGCTCCCAAAGATGTTTCTTTTACCGCTTTAGTGAATTTTGGTCATGGTAGTACTCTGACGATGCACACAGATACCCAGGGAAAAGAAATCAAGCAAGGAGGATGGGAACTGACTTGCATATATGTGCTTCAGTTGTTTAGTTCCATAAATAGCACCAGTGGGAATGTATGCTGTGAGTTAATGGCATATGACTTTGTTGCAAGCTTTGTGGGATCTCTGGGTGGAACATGTAGTTGATTCCCATCCTAGAAAAGGGACAGTTACAAAAAAAAGAGCCTTGTAAACTCTTGGAGGATTGGCTACATCAGGGGGTGTGGCCTAATAGGCAAAGGAGCTCCTGCTTAGAATTTCACCCATGGGATTCCCAACACAAGAAGAAGAAGATATTGGATTTATATCCCGCCCCTCCACTCCGAAGAGTCTCAGAGCGGCTCGCAATCTCCTTTACCTTCCCCCTCTCCCACAACAGACACCCTGTGAGGTAGATGAAGATATTGGGTTTATATCCTGCCCTCCACTCCGAAGAGACTCAGAGCGGCTCGCAATCTCCTTTACCTTCCCCCCCCCACAACAGACACCCTGTGAGGTAGATGAAGATATTGGATTTATATCCCGTCCTCCACTCCGAAGAGTCTCAGAGCGGCTCACAATCTCTTTTTCCTCCCGCCCCCCCCCCCCCCCCACAACAGACACCCTGTGAGGGAGATGAAGATATTGGATTTATATCCCGCCCTCCACTCCGAAGAGACTCAGAGTGGCTCACAATCTCCTTTACCTTCCCCCTCTCCCACAACAGACACCCTGTGAGGTGGGTGGGGCTGGAGAGGACTCTCACAGCAGCTGCCCTTTCAAGGACAACCTCTGCCAGAGCTATGGCTGACCCAAGGCCATTCCAGCAGCTGCAAGTGGAGGAGTGGGGAATCAAACCCGGTTCTCCCAGATAAGAGTCCGCGCACTTAACCACTACACCAAACTGGCTCTCTTTCACACAGATATGAAAGACCATCTGGGACCCTAAAGAGCCGCTTCCAGTCTGGGTAGACGCTACTGAATTTGACGGACCAGTGGACTGATTCATATATAAAGCAGCTTCATATATGTTAAAATCTATAACGGCAAGACTGTCCCTCGGAGTATATAAACCCTCCTTGCCCCCCCCTTCCTAAACTCACTTGTCAGAATGATGGGTAGTTTGCTAGTTTACGGATAAATACCTCCATAGACCAAACAATTTCCTTTCTAAACAAAATTGCGCGCCTGCTTTCTCGTTCAACCCAAGAAAAAGGCATTAGTCTTCATTATATCTTTTTTTTTTTTTGCCCCTTAAAAGAAAATACTGCTAAACAGCAAACTGTCCTTGGATGACCTTTCTCAAATCAAGAATTTGCTTCCTTCCCTGATGCTTTAAGACTCTATTACAACACTCTGAAGCAGTTCCGGGATTCAACCGAACGTGAATAAATCTGCAATCCAAAGAGGGAAATAGTTGCTTATGTGAGCATGAAACTTGTTTTAAAATGGAGAGCAAACGGAGATGGGTGGTTCCCCCCCTCCCCTTGGGTTTGCAATTAAAAAAAAGAGGTGTCCAACACAGGGGATCTTTAATATACAAAATCTTAAATATGTGAACGGAAACAAACACTATTAATTGCGGTATTTTAAACAGGGGGCTGAAAGCTCATAGTCACATCACAATCAGGGCTTTTTGGGGAACTCCTTTGCATACTAGGCCACACCAGGGGTGGAATTCTAGCAGGAGGGATGGTGGCTCAGTGATAGAGAATCTGCTTGGTAAGCAGAAGGTCCCAGGTTCAATCCCCGGCATCTCCAACTAAAAGGGTCCAGGCAAATAGGTGTGAAAAACCTCAGCTTGAGACCCTGGAGAGCCGCTGCCAGTCTGAGTAGACAATACTGACTTTGATGGACGGAGGGTCTGATTCAGTATAAGCCATCTTCATATGTTCATGTTCAGGAGCTCCTTTGCAAATTAGGCCACACATCCCTTGCAAAAAAGAGCCTTGTAAGCTCCTGGAGGATTGGCTACATCAGAGGGATGTGGCCTCATATGCAAAGGAGCTCCTGCTAGAATTCCACCCCTGGGCCACACACCCCTGTTATAGCCAATCCTCCAAGAGCTTACAAGGGCTCTTAGTACAGGGCCTACTGTAAGCTCCTGGAGGATTGGCTACCTCAGGGGTGTGTGGCCTAATATGCAAAGGAGTTCCTGGTACCCAAAAAGCCCTGGTTATAATTGATCTCCAGGCTACCAAGTTCGGTTCCTCTGGAGAAAATGGCTGCTTTGGAGGGCGGTCTCTATGGCGTTTATACGCTTCCCAAACCCTGCCTTCCATAGGCTCCACCCCTAAATCTCCAGGAATTTCCCAACCTGGAATTGGAAACCTGACATGTGGACTAGTGTTTCCCTTCATATCTTCACTTGTCCTGACAGTTGCGTTCAGTTTCTGTTTCTCGAAGGGGAGGGGGAACTCATGCATTCATGACCTTTCACACTTGGCGGGGGGGGGGAGCAGATGGAAGGATCGTTAAGAGCCAGATTCCTGCACATAATCATGTCAAAGAGGAGGCCCCCATTGCAGAGCGTTAAGTTAACTGTCGAAAGTCAGAGATGGATATATGATTGAGATAGTACTTGAGTCATGAGAACATAAGAATGAAGAGCCTACTGGATCAGCCCAATGATCCATCCAGTCTAGCATCTCGTCTCACATAGCGGTAGGGTTGCCAATCCCCATGTGGGGGCAGGGGATCCCCTGGTTTGGAGGCCCTCCCCCCACTTCAGGGTCATCAGAAAGCGGAGGTGTGGGGGAAGGAAATGTCTGCTGGGTATTCCATTATTCTCTATGGGGACTGATTCCCAGGAGGTATAATGAAGAATTAATCAACAGGTTTCAAAAAGATTCTCTGGGGGTCCAGTTCTATGAGCCCCCGAAGAAGGTGCCCCTATCCTTCACTATTTCCAATGGAGGGATGGCATTTAAAAAGCGTGCGATCCCTTTAAATGTGCTGGCCAGAACTCCCTTTGGAGTCCAATGATGCTTGCTCCTGGCTCCACCCCCAAAGTCTCCTGGCTCCACCCCCAAAGTCCCCAGATATTTCTTGAATTGGACCTGACAACCCTATGGTCTACGCACTGGGAAAAACTGTTTACAAGAAAGGCTGCAAAGCCTTAGGAGATCCTTTGCCCAGAATAGCCGCTGTAGCAACCCTGTAGTAACTTCTCGGCGTGCACGCAACGCCTCCTTCACCCATAATGCTGTTTTCTCTCCCATAGTATGAAACCTAATGATATTTTCCCCTCCCTCATGATAAAAAGATTGATAGCTAATGAGACAAGGTGCTCGCCAAGGTTCTAATGTTTACCCTGACATTTCGTTCCTGCCTGATTAGTTACTGGCTCCTACCTACTTGAGAGGAAGATCGGGGTTGTTTATACTTCCAAGCCGAGACGAAAACAGAGCTGACATTCAGGCCTGTCATGTGCCATGTTTTCAGCCTTTTCCCCCACCCCCCTGGGAGGACATATGCATTAGCCCGCGAGAGAGGATTTGGCAAGATGGCAACCGGAGCGAGGCAAAGAACATTCGAACGGAACAGGATCGTGACGGTTTCGGAGCTTCATCTTCATTCCCTTCGCCTGCCTTGATTGCGAAATGATCAATCTCCGTCACTTTAATAAGACGATGCCAAAATAGGACCTAAAAGTCGAGAAGTTGCCGGGAAAGGCAAGCGAGTGGCATTTGTCACCCTTTCTAATGAACCTTTGTGAGCGGTTTTCTACAGGATGGAGCTGAAATGATTTGTGTGTGGGTTTGTTTGTTTTTTTTAAGAACATTTCTCACAGTGGCAAAAAGACACCCCCCCCCTTATTTGGCAACGTTTCTCATCTTCTATGCAAAAATGTTCTCACAGACAAGCGCCCTTAGCTTTTGTTGGTGCTCAGTGACAGCGGGAAACCATCTCAGAGACCTCTGTGACTTGCCTGTTGCATCCTGTTGACAATGCAGTCCTTGAAGTGGTTGAGTTACCCAGATTAAAAGTGACATCTGGAGATCTTTGAGTGCTCTGGTGTTATTATGGAGAGGGGAATGTCTTTGTTTCTGAAATTCACCTTTTTTAGATAATAGTCATCGATTCCTATTATCCTCTTCTTCTTTTCATTTTTAAACTCTTTTATTGTCTGTCTTAAGAGCCCCGTGGCACAGAGTGCTAAAGCTGCAGTACTGCAGTCAGAGCCCTCTGCTCATGACTTGAGTTCGATCCCAGCAGAAGCTGGTTCAGGTAGCCGGCTTGAGGTTGACTCAGCCTTCCATCCTTCCGAGGTTGGGAAAATGAGTATCCAGCTTGCTGGAGGGAAAGTGTAGATGATTGGGGAAGGCAATGGCAAACCACCCCATAAAAAGTCTGCCATGAAAACCTTGTGAAAGCAACGTCACCCCAGAGTCGAAAATGACTGGTGCTTGCACAGGGGACTACCTTTACCTTTAGAAGAGCCCCATGGTGCGGAGTGTTAAAGCTGCAGTACTGCAGTCCTAAGCTCTGCTTACGACCTGAGTTCGATCCCTGGCTGAAGCTGGGTTTTCAGGTAGCTGGCTCCAGGTTGACTCAGCCTTCCATCCTTCCTCTCTACATCCTCTCTACATCCTCTCTACATCTCTACAGAGGTTCTCCGACGCTCCGCTGTCAATTAGGAAAGATTGAGTGTGATTAGTTGACTTACCAGTAGTAACGAGATGCACATTACCACTCTTATCAGCAGACCTCATTTCAGACCGTCTCTCTTTCCCTTTCTGGCCTTGACAATTCCTAAACAGATGTCTAGATGAGCCGCACCTCAAAAAGGATATTATAGCTTTAGAGAAGGTGCAGAGAAGGGCAACTAGAATGATTAAAGGGCTAGAGCACTTTCCCTATGAAGAAAGGTTGAAACGCTTGGGACTCTTTAGCTTGGAGAAACGTCGACTGCGGGGTGACATGATAGAGGTTTACAAGATAATGCATGGGATGGAGAAAGTAGAGAAAGAAGTACTTTTCTCCCTTTCTCACAATACAAGAACTCGTGGGCATTCGATGAAATTGCTGAGCAGAAAGGTTAAAACGGATAAAAGGAAGTACTTCTTCACCCAAAGGGTGATTAACATGTGGAATTCACTGCCACAGGAGGTGGTGGCGGCCACAAGTATAGCCACCTTCAAGAGGGGTTTAGATAAAAATATGGAGCACAGGTCCATCAGTGGCTATTAGCCACAGTGTATGTGTGTATATAAAATTTTTTGCCACTGTGTGACACAGAGTGTTGGACTTGATGGGCCGTTGGCCTGATCCAACATGGCTTCTCTTATGTGTGGAACTCAGTATTTAACAAAACCGTTCATGGGGGAAAAAAAAGATGTCCTGACCAAGGTGCGCGTGAAGCGTCTTTGTTCCTGAAACTATGCTGGTTCAACTTTGTAACATTTTCTGAGAACTAATTATGAGACAGATGCTATGTCATGTGGAGTATGACAGGGAAGATTAAGCAAATTCAGGTTTATGCGAATGAGACAAAGGCATTTTCCAGAATGCTGTAATGCTTCCATTTTCATTCCCCGATGTTACCTATTTTTGCCCCCAGACAACTTGGTTAACATCCCCGTGCTGCCCTGGTCTTTCCTCTTCCTCCCCATTCTTTCCTAAACTAGTTTTTCTCATACTTCCCCCCTCATTGTACAATGAACTTCCAAGGTAGCCTCTCATAGATCTCATAGATCATTTGCCATCATTGGGTGGCAAACTTTTTATTTATATTTGCACACCAGGGCTGAAATGTTTCCATTCTGGAGGGCCCTTGCACTGAAAAAAAGTCAGTCTCCTGGGGAGGCCCGATGCTAGCAGCCAGTTTGGTGTAGTGGCTAAGTGCATGGACTATAATCTGGGAGAACCAGGTTTGATTCCCCACTTCTCCACATGGACCTGCTGCGTGACCTTGGGTCGTTCACGGTTCTTGAAAAAGCTGCTCTCTCAAGTCCTCTCACCCTACTGCACTGGGTGCCTGTTGCAGGGAGAGCAAGGGAAGGAGATCCTAAGTCACTCTGAGACTCCGAGTGAAGGGAGGGGTATAAATCCAATCTCTCCTTCGCTCTTCTTTTCTTCTTCTAATCAGTGTGTTGCGCATGTGAACTGAAGTGTGTATATGTAAAGGTGTTCCTTTAGTGTAGTGGTTAAGTGCGTGGACTCTTATCTGGGAGAACCGGGTTTAATTCCCCACTCCTCCGCTTGCACCTGCTGGAATGGCCTTGGGTCACCCATAGCTCTCTTATCTGGGAGAACCGGGTTTGATTCCCCACTCCTCCGCTTGCAGCTGCTGGAATGGCCTTGGGTCAGCCATAGCTCTCTTATCTGGGAGAACCGGGTTTGATTCCCCACTCCTCCGCTTGCAGCTGCTGGAATGGCCTTGGGTCAGCCAGAGCTCTCTTATCTGGGAGAACCGGGTTTGATTCCCCACTCCTCCGCTTGCAGCTGCTGGAATGGCCTTGGGTCAGCCAGAGCTCTCTTATCTGGGAGAACCGGGTTTGATTCCCCACTCCTCCGCTTGCAGCTGCTGGAATGGCCTTGGGTCAGCCATAGCTCTCTTATCTGGGAGAACCGGGTTTGATTCCCCACTCCTCCGCTTGCAGCTGCTGGAATGGCCTTGGGTCAGCCATAGCTCTCTTATCTGGGAGAACCGGGTTTGATTCCCCACTCCTCCGCTTGCAGCTGCTGGAATGGTCTTGGGTCAGCCATAGCTCTCTTATCTGGGAGAACCGGGTTTGATTCCCCATTCCTCTGCTTGCACCTGCTGGAATGGCCTTGGGTCAGCCATAGCTATCGCAGGAGTTGTCCTTGAAAGGGCAGCTTCTGAGTTGTCCTTGAAATGGCAGCTTCTCAGCCCCTCCTACCTCACAGGGTGTCTGTTGTGGGGGGAGAAGATATAGGAGGTTGTAAGCCGCTCTGAGTCTCTGATTCAGAGAGAAGGGCAGGGTATAAATCTGCAGTCTTCTTCTTCTTGTTGTTCCTACCTGGCTCCTGGGAGCATGTAGGACTGAGCTTGGCGACCCGGGAACAAAGGGCAGAAGGATCCAAATCCCTGCTGCTCTACTCCAATCATGGGCCCCTGCTGGTTTGAATGACCCAATGACGTGCTTGCGTGGGAACCCTGTGGGGTATATAGTTGGCCCCGTTGGCCCAGTTCTGCAGTCTGAGAGTGCAGCCCTTTTGCCATACTGTGCCAAAATAAAGAGCTACGATCACTACCACCTCGCCTCTTCCTGCCTTTGAGCCCACTATATTATACAGTGCGCCTATTTGTTTGTTGTGCATCTCAGTCTATTCTATGCATGCGTTGGCAGGGCCAGCCCTGCCGCTAAGCAAACGAGGCTATTGCCTAGGGTGCCAGCCTTCTGGGGGTAGCAAATTGGGTGCCCCCATGTGACTCGGTGACATTATCAGTGCGGGGGAGGGGCACCAGAAGGTAGCCTTGCCTACGGTGCCGGACAGTCTAGGGCCGGCCCTAGTGCTATCCTATTGCAAATATCCACGTTATACAATATCGTCAGCATGCTCTACCCAGTTTTGCCTCTACCTGAATATGTCTGGTGGCACTTATCTTGTAGAAGAAGAAGAAGAAGAAGATATTGGATTTATATCCCGCCCTCCACTCCGAAGAGTCTCAGAGCGGCTCACAATCTCCTTTACCTTCCCCCCCCCCACAACAGGCACCCTGTGGGGTAGATGAAAATATTGGATTTATATCCCACCCTCCACTCTGAAGAGTCTCAGAGCGGCTCACAATCTCCTTTCCCTTCCTCCCCCCCCCCCACAACAGGCACCCTGTGAGGTAGATGAAGATATTGGATTTATATTCCACCCTCCACTCCGAAGAGTCTCAGAGCGGCTCACAATCTCCTTTACCTCCCCCCCCCCCACAACAGACACCTTGTGAGGTAGAAGAAGATATTGGATTTATATCCCACCCTCCACTCTGAAGAGTCTCAGAGCGGCTCACAATCTCCTTTTCCTTCCCCCCTCCCCCACAACAGACACCCTGTGAGGTAGATGAAGATATTGGATTTATATCCCAACCTCCACTCCAAAGAGTCTCAGAGCGCCTCACAATCTCCTTTACCTCCCCCCCCCCCACAATAGACACCCTGTGAGGTAGATGAAGATATTGGATTTATATCCCGCCCTCCACTCCAAAGAGTCTCAGAGCGCCTCACAATCTCCTTTACCTCCCCCCCCCCACAATAGACACCCTGTGAGGTAGATGAAGATATTGGATTTATATCCCGCCCTCCACTCCAAAGAGTCTCAGAGCGGCTCACAATCTCCTTTACCTCTCACCCCCCACAACAGACACCCTGTGAGGTGGGTGGGGCTGGAGAGGGCTATCACAGCAGCTGCCCATTCAAGGACAACTTCTGCCAGAGCTATGGCTGACCCAAGGCCAGGCTAGCAGGTGCAAGTGGAGGAGTGGGGAATCAAACCCGGTTCTCCCAGATAAGCGAGCTATGGCTGAACCAGAGCCATTCCAGCAGGTGCAAGTGGAGGAGTGGGAAATCAAACCCTGTTCTCCCAGATAAGAGTCCGCACACACCACCACTACAGCAAACTGGCTCTGTACACAGAGCATCACTTTTTTCCTTTTTTTTTTTTTTGGTTAGGTGTGTCCATTTGTCCATTTTACATTGAGTGATATGGACAGCTGTTCACAACATGCATCCTGCCCAAATTAAAGGATGGTCATTAAAAAAACAGACTCCACATTTTGGTGTGATGCATCCCCTGAGAGAAGTGTTTTTTGACCTTGTTCTCAGCTTTTTGATCCAAATGATTCCTTTCTGAGAGAACCAGTTTGGTGTAGTGGTGAAGTGCACGGACTCTTATCTGGGAGAACCGGGTTTGAGTCCCCACTCCTCCACTTGAAGCTGCTAGAATGGCCTTGGGGCAGCCATAGCTCTTGTAGGAGTTGTCCTTGAAGGGCTATTAGAGCTCTCTCAGCCCCACCTACCTTACAGGTTGTCTGCTGTGTGTGTGTAGGGGGGAGGCAAAGGAGACTGTGACCATTCTGAGACGCTGAGATTCAGAGTATAGGGTGGGATATAAATACAATACCATCATCATCATCATCATCATCATCATCATCATCATCATCATCATCATCATCATCATCATCATCTTCATCTTCTTCTTCTTCTTCTTCCTCTCTTACTAAGCCAAAGCTTTTGACAGGTGTTGCTTTGCATATTTTGATTCTGCTTTACATGCAATGTAACGCTTTCACATTGTACACTGAGGTCATGGTTTCTTCACTCGGGTCTCGGGTATATAGGAAACCTCTCTCTCAGATCCTGAAGCGCTTTTGCTAATCAGAATAGACAATACAGGACTAGATGATCTCGGGTATATAGGAAACCTATCTCTCAGATCCTGAAGCACTTTTGCTAATCAGAATAGAGAATACAGGACTAGATGAACCAGTGGTTTGACTGCATATAAAGGAGGAGGAGGAAGAATGAGGAGGAGGAGTTGGATTTATACCCACCCTTCTCTTGGAGTCCCAGAGTGGCTTACAATCTCCTTCCCTTCCTCTCCCCACAACAGAGAAGAAGAAGACTGCAGATTTATACCCCGCCCTTCTCTCTGAATCAGTCATGACTCGTTGCAGTGTTATTCCAGATAAACACGTAGGGTTGCCAAGTCCAATTCAAGAAATGTCTGGAGACTTTAGGGGTGGAGCCAGGAGACATTGGGGGCGGAGCCAGGAGCAAGCAGAATTAAACTCCAAAGGGAGTTCTGGCCATCACGGTTAAAGGGACCACACACCTTTTAAATGTCTTCCTTCCATAGGAAATAATGAAGGATAGGGGCACCTTCCTTGGGAACTCATAGAATTGGACCCCCTGGTCCAATATTTTTGAAACTTGAGGGGTAATTGGGGGAGAAGCACTGGATGCTATACTGAAAATGTGGTGTCTCTATCTCAATAAACAGCCTGCCCCAGAGCCCCAGATGTGAGAATCCTTCTCCATAGGACTACCAACTTCCAGGTGAGGCCTGGAGATCTCCCACTCTTACAACGACAAAGCAGTTCCTCCGGAGAAAATGGCTGCTCCAGAGGGTGGACTCTAAGTCATTGTACCCTGCTGAAGTCCCTCCCCTCCCCAAGTTCCACCCCCCCCCCCCAAATCTCCAGGCATCCCCTCATCCAAAGCTGGCAACCTACCATCTCCAGTCGAAAAGGAACCGAATGATCTATTAAGTGCCTCCTTCCCACCTCACACTTTTGGAAATTGGTATGGAACCTCTGCCTGCAATCAAGGATGATGAATGGAAAGGTATCTTTAGAGCTCTGCTATGTACACAGAATGTATGGGTGGAAGGGCCTGCAATCCAGTGTTATATAGTTTCATTATCAGGAACACTGCATATTTGGTCTCCAAAGGGACGGCCGCGGAAATGAAAGATGCTGCGTGAACTTCCAGAACATTTGCGGTGGCAGGGAAATGGATTCCGAGGGGCAAAGTAGATTTGTCACGGGTAAGCGGCAATAAAACCCCGAAGATGAAAATAAACAAACTTGTACATCACAAGCCCTACCCAGCATGCATTGGTGAGTCGGGTGGATTCCCCCCCTCCCCTTTCAGTCCTTGTTTCCGTTAACCAGTTTATTAAAATGTGGTCTTCCCACCCCACCCTCCACCCCCTTTCCTTTTTTTCTTCCCTTGAGATTGGTCTCCTCACATAAGCAGGCTCAAGTGGCAACTGGGAATTCATAGAGTTATGAGCTGGGTCACACACAAATAATCACAACTTACGTATCATGTATTTCCCCCCCTCTTTCATACGGTGTGTATTTCCAACCTATGAGGCTCCCGCAGTGACCTGTAGAATAATTTTGTCAATGGATTCCGTACAAGAAAGTAACCGGTATAAAACAACATGATATACTGACAAGAAGAAGAAGACCGTAGATTTATACCTTGCCCTTCTCTCTGAATCAGAGTCTCAGATAGGGTTGCCAAGTCCAATTCAAGAAATATCTGGGGACTTTAAGGGTGGAGCCAGGAGACATTGGGGCGGAGCCAATAGCAAGAGTGTGACAAGCATAATTGAACTTCAAGGGAGTTCTGGCCATCACATTTAAAGGGACCACACGTCTTTTAAATCCCTTCCCTCCACAGGAAATAATGAAGGATAGGCACACCTTCTTTTGGGGCTCATAGAATTGGACCCCCTGGCCCAATCGTTTTGAAACTTGGGGGGTACTTTGGGGAGAGGTGCTGGATGCTACGCTGCAAATCTAGTGCCTCAGCCTCAAAAAACAGCCCCCCCCAGAGCCCCAGATACCCGCGGATCAATTCTCCATTATTTCCTATGAGAATAAGTCTCCATAGGGAATAACAGAGTTCCCTCCCCTCCCCCCCCCCCCCCCCCCCCGTTCTCTCTCTCTCACTCACACACACGCTTAACTGTCTCTCGTGCAAGTGGGCAGCCGTGTTGGTCTGAAGCAGTAGAGCAAAGCAGGAGTCTCTGGTGCCTCCACAACGAGGTCTGGAAAGTACAGGGGCCAAGCTGCTCTTTTGCACACACACTCGCTTGTCCAAAAGGAAAGCAAAACAAACAGAGGGGCTGCACTCTCACGAGCTCTGCTGTTGCTAACCCTTCCCCATGAAGTACTTCCTGCTCCAATTTAAAGGCACACACACACATTTTAAAACTGGACCTGTTTGCAGGTCCTGCCCAAGATCTAGAGGTACAGGGTGGCTGTGGGGGAGGAGCTTCCCCCACCGGCCAGCTGTCCGGGGGCGGGAGGAAGCCTGTAAAACCAGGGAATCCCCTGCTGGGACCTGGGGACTGGGAGGCCTAGTCTCAGAGCTAGGCTTCCCAATCCCCAGGTCCCAGAGGGGGATCCCCTGGTTTTACAGACTTCCCCGCTCCCCCAGCCAGCTGGCTGGGGTGGGGGGGGAGCCTCTTCCCCCACAGCCATCATGCACCTCCATGAATGATTCCCATAGGGAATAATGGGGAATTGATCCATGGGTATCAGGGGCTCTAGGGGGGGCTGTTTTTTGAGGTAGAGGTGCCAAATTTTCAGTATAGCATCTAGTGCCTCTCCCCAAAATACCTTCCAAGTTTCAAAAGGATTGGACCAGGCAGTCCAATTCTATGAGCCCCAAAAGAAGGTGCCCCAATCCTTCATTATTTCCTATGGAAGGAAGGCATTTAAAAAGGTGTGCTGTCCCTTTAAATGTGATGGCCAGAACTCCTTTGGAGTACAATTATGCATGTCACACCCTTTTTCCTGGCTCTGCCCCCAATGTCTCCTGGCTCCACCCCCAAAGTCCCCAGATATTTCTTGATTTGGACTTGGCAACCCTACTCAGAGCGGTTTACAATCTCCTTTATCTTCTTCCCCCACAACAGACACCCTGTGAGGAGGGTGGGGTTAAGAGAGCTCTGACAGAAGCTGCCCTTTCAAGGACAACTCTGTGAGAGTTATCTGCTATATTACCACACTATTGCCAAAGAATGCAAATGTCAATAAATACAAAAATACAAAAGTAACCATATACTAAGCCACTAAATAGCACGCAATTCCAGGCTGCCGAGGGGAATGTGAGCAATGTTCAGCATCTAAACTGTATGAATATGAATTCCCCAGATGTGCATAAAGTTAAGTTCTCAACGGAATTTCAATTGTTATACTTCCTATTTGCATAAATACTTTTACCAAGAGATGCACATGTAAACACCTAAGAATATAACAAATATTCTTGCAGGGGGGACTTACCTGGGGAAAGGAGAATGGTCTAACCTGCAGTGCTGGCATCACACAAGACGTGACATCATCACACCAATGATGTCCAGGTGTCACCCAGACATTGCTGATGTGATGACATCACTTCCTGTTCAATGCCAATCACAAGACCTGGTCTTTCGTTTTCTCCACATAAGTCTCTTCCACATCCCTTGCCCATTGCCAGAAGACACCTGGCAACCCTAGGTATTCATATTTTATTTGGACTGTCTTTTGAAATGTAGGCTTCCGCTCAAATGCTAATTTATTGATGTATTTTGGTTGCGCCGTTCCTGTGCTTCCACAAAACTATTTCTTCCTCTATCGTAGTGCGTTGTAGTCAAAAGAAAGAGCGACCGGAGCAATGAAAGATCGTGGCCTGCTGTGAAGTAATATGAAAATCTGGCGAGTCTGCGAACATTTAAATTGAGAATCGGAGCGCGGATAGTTTGGATCCTCCAAACCACAAAGGTAGTTTAATATTCTCAGCATCCTGCAGCCCAAAATACATTACTGTCACGAGCCTGGGGAAGATGGCTCCTTCTTTTAGAAAAAAAAGAAGGAAATGGAGGGAAGGAAATATAGTTATGTAGATCAATTTCCCACATGAAACCTAACTTACTGCATTTAAAAAAAAAAAAGTTTGCGTACATATGCAATAGCTGCTTTCGCATGAGTATCTGGATACTGGAGCTCAAAAGTATCTTTTATTTTCATTAGAGGTCATGAATGGCTTTGTTTCAGTCTTGAGGACTTTGTTGACTTGGATGTGTACAATAGCGACGACGTCAAAAAGCTTTCCGACCTTTAGGAAGCCGTCACCGTCTGGATTGAGTCGGTGCTGTAGCTGACAGAGAAGTTCGAGAGCTTCCGACTGGCCTTTGTCCTCACAGCTCCTGAACAGATAATGAAGGACTGTGATCATACACACTAAATAATGCACTTTTAGTTTTCAAAAGTTTTATTAGTTTCAGCAAAAGTGAGGGTAGGGGAAAAAGGGGAAATAGAAAGCACAATACATTCTGGTATTATTTTGCATAAAAAAATACTTTCAGAAAGCTTAATTCTGCAATTTTTCTTTACATAAATTATTTTGTCTCAACTGTACATAATCCATTTTCAAATTTTATAGTATACACCTTTTGTTAAAGTCATCTAATCATTTTGACAATTCCAATAAAGGTAGATTTTATAGTATAAAATACAGGGAAAAAATAAGAAAAAAAAAATAAGTTCACACCAGAGAATCTTAAGAATCTTGATTATCTAAGCAGGCATAAGATTTTATCCAGTATTTTCTTGCTTCTTCTTTAGATTTCCCAGCCAACAGCTGGGACAGGAAGTCCAGCTCTGCTATTTCCAAAATGTTTTCCACCAAGTCCATTTTTGTGGGGATTTCCTGCGATTTCTATCTCTACACCAAAAGAATCCTAGCTGCTGTGTTAAAGTGCACCAACAAGTGTCTCATTTCTTTGGAATAGTCCTCAGGAAATATATTCAATAAAAATAATTCTGGTTTGAAATGGATCTGTGTCTTCATGAACTTTTGCAGCATTTCATGTACCATTTTCCCTAAGATAGCCAATCCTCCAAGAGCTTACAAGGCTCTTTTTTTGTAAGCTCTTGGAGGATTGGCTACATCAGGGGTGTGTGGCCTAATATGCAAAGGAGCTCCTGCTAGAATTCCACCCCAGTGATGACGATGATAATGATGATGGGTGGAATACTAGCTGGAGCTCCTTTGCATATTAGACCACACACCCCTGATGTAGCCGATCCTCCAAGAGCTTAGAAGGCTCTCTTTTGTAAGCTCTTGGAGGATTGGCTACATCAGGGGTGTGTGGCCTAATATGCAAAGGAGGTCCTGCTAGAATTCCTTACAGGGCTCTTCGTACAGGGCCTACTGGAAGCTCCAGGGGGATTGGCTATATCAAGGGGGTGTGGCCTAATATGCAAAGGAGCCCCTGCTAGAATTCCTTACAGGGCTCTTCGTGCAGAGCCTGCTGTAAGCTGCAGGAGGATTGGCTACATCAGGGGTGTGTGGCCTAATATGCAAAGGAGGTCCTGCTAGAATTCCTTACAGGGCTCTTCATACAGGGCCTGCTGTAAGCTCCAGGAGGATTGGCTACATCAGGGGTGTGTGGCCTAATATGCAAAGGAGGTCCTGCTAGAATTCCTTACAGGACTCCTCGTACAGGGCCTGCTGTAAGCTCCAGGAGGATTGGCTACATCAGGGGTGTGTGGCCTAATATGCAAAGGAGGTCCTGCTAGATTTCCTTACAAGGCTCTTCGTACAGGGCCTGCTTTAAGCTCCAGGAGGATTGGCTACATCAGGGGTGTGTGGCCTAATATGCAAAGGAGGTCCTGCTAGAATTCCTTACAGGGCTCTTCGTACAGGGCCTACTGGAAGCTCCAGGGGGATTGGCTACATCAGGGGTGTGTGGCCTAATATGCAAAGGAGCCCCTGCTAGAATTCCACCCCTGCATAGACATATTATATAAAGTTTGAGTCCAGTGGCAACCAACGTGGCTGTCCACCTGAACAAGTAGATCCAGTTCACATTCAGGTTGCAGTCAGAAGAAGAGACGGAAGCCTAATCTAAAGAGATTTCCCTATCCCAAATGGCCAGCTTGTCTGGCATCATGAGTGTGGGAGTATGAGATCATTGTCTCTACAGAGACCTGTAAAAACGGACTTGTATAGACATGTGTGTCCATGGAAAGCCATGTTGGAAAGTGAAGAAGAAGAAGTCTGCAGACTTCACTCTGAGTCAGAGACTCAAAGGGGCTCACAATCTCCTATATCTTCTCCCCCCCACAACAGACACCTTGTGAGGTCGGTGGGGCTGAGAGGGCTCTCCCAGCAGCTGCCCTTTCAAGGACAACCTCTGCCAGAGCTATGGCTGACCCAAGGCCATTCCAGCAGGTGCAAGTGGAGGAGTGGGGAATCAACCCGGTTCTCCCAGATAAGAGTCGGCACACTTAACCACTACACCAAACTGGCTCTGAGAATGCAAAGCTAGAAGAGGGCCCAGAGGGCAGTTCCCTGTTTAAGAAGAAGAGGAAGAGACTGGATTTATCCCCTGCCCTTCACTACCCAAAGGAGTCTCAGAGTGGCTTACAATCTCCTGTCCCTCTCCACAGCAGACACCCTGCAAGGTAGATGTAGCTAAGAGCTCTGTCAGAAACTGCTCTTTCCAGAACATCTCTGGGAGAGCTATGACTCCAGTAGGTGTATGTGAAGGAGTGGAGAATCAAACCTGGTTCACCCAGATAAGAGTCCATGCACTTAACCACTACTTGCTCTCTAGACAAAGAGAGACATCCCATTCGAGAAGGTAACACCTATACACACTTAGAGCGATGAATGTATGAACATATGAAACTGCCTTATACTGAATCAGACCCTCGGTCCTTCAAAGTCAGTATTGTCTACTCAGACTGGCAGTGGCTCTCCAGGGTCTCAAGCTAAGGTTTTTCATGCCTATTTGCCTGGACCTTTCTTCAGTGGGGATGCCAGGGATTGAACCTGGGAGCTTTTGCTTACCAAGCAGATGCTCTACCACTGACCCACCATCCCCACCCCTGATCTCCATCGCTTTCACGTGGAAATGTGTTGCCATTCAGTGTGACAAAGAACAGTTCATGAAAGGGGGTTTCCTGTAATTAGCTGTCACCTTTCCCATCCTTCTGCATTCCTTAAAAAAGTGATTTCCCAGTCATAGGAGCGCATAGGATTATTTCTTTCCAGGTAACATCTGTGCCATTATCATTTTGGCTTCAGATTTGATGGATTTCAACTAAATTCCCCTCTCTGTTTCCTACAAAAGGGAGTTCATTTTATTCTATCCTCTTAGGCCCTGGCAATCCAGTTATCCAGGAATTTGATTTGCAGTAATTTCGTTCTACATTTTCTCTGCACAGAATGAAATTACCTACCATTGTCTGGAACTGAATCTGAAAAAAAAAAAAAAAAATCCTGAGATTTCCGTTCTTGCCCCCACCCCAAAATCAAGGAAATATCAGTCATTACACAAGGGGCGTTTTCGCACTCACCTTCAGCCGGTGCGACCCCCCTCTTCACCGCGCAGGATCTGCGCGGATTTCGCACTAAATGCCGCGGAGCAGCCAGAAGAGCCAGAAGCTCCCGGTGCAAAAGCCGCTCAAACGTAAACCGCCAAAAAGCAGTTTCCGTTTGCGCGGCTTTTGCGACGGGAGTTTCCGGCTCTTCCGGCTGCTCCGCGGCATTTAGTGCGAAATCCGCGCAGATCCTGCGCGGTGAAGAGGGGGGTCGCGCCGGCTGAAGGTGAGTGTGAAAACGCCCTATGCTTATCTCAACGTTTTTGGGAATTTCTCAGGTCCATTTCAGGTCCATTGCAAAGCCGTTTCAACTAAAGAGGGGAAAAAAATCATTGGGAAATTAATCTAGTGTTGCTTAATTGGCTTCTAAATACTCGACGAGTTTTAGCTATAATTTATCACGGCTAAACAATGATTTGTTGGCAAAATGGACATCAAAGTTGGAGATGAAAAGGTGCTTTATAAGACTGGGATGAAAATAAATAAAAAGCTTTCACAGGTTTATTATCATAATTTTGCATAATTTTGTCTCCCTGATAACATACATATTTCCCAGCCCTAGCAACAGACAGATTTGCTTTTTTTATATGAACAAATTTCCAACCTAACTTTTCCCAATGTGATTTAGAGAGAAACATTAAAACCAGTAATTGGCAACAACTCATTGCAGAAAGAGTTGTGCCAGACCATAATCCACATGAATTGAATCATCAATAAAAATCTTTCTGAAACTAACATATTTACAGGCCTCTGGAAAGCCAACCGAAAGGAGATTTCATGCACTTCTTCTGTGACGTTCTTCTGCAGAGTTTATTCAGTTTGTTTAAAGCAAGAACCCTCTGAGTGGTGGTCAAAAGTGCCCTCAACTCAAGGGTGGAATTCTAGCAGGAGCTCCTTTGCATATTAGGTCACGCCCCCCCGATGTAGCCAATCCTCCAAGAGCTTTTGTTGTTGTTGTTCATTCACACCATCAAGTCTGACTCTGCGACCCCGTGGACCACATCGCACCACATCACACATCTTCCACTGTCCTCCGAAGTTCACTCAAATTAATGTTCGTTGCATCGATAACACCTTCTAACCATCTCATCCTTTGCCGTCCCCTTCTCCTTTAACCTTTCATCTTTCCCACCATCAGGGTCTTCTCCAGTGAATGCTCCCTTTTCATTTGGTTGCCCAAGTATTTGAGCTTCAGCATCTGACCTTCCAGGGAGCAGTCAGGGTTGATTTCCCTTAGGATCGACTGATTTGATCTCCTTGCCGTTCAACGGATTCTCAAGAGTCTTCTCCAGCTCCACAGCTCGAAAGCATCTATTCTTCTGCGCTCGGCCTTCCTTATGGTCCAACTCTCACAGCCATACATTACTACTGGGAATACCATCGCTTTGACTATACAGACTTTTAGAGGATATTAAATCATAAGGAAAGGAAAGGTCCCCTGCGCAAGCACCAGTCGTTTCTGACTCTGGGAGACGTTGCTTTCACAATGTTTTCACGGCAGACCTTTTACGGGGTGGATTGCCATTGCCTTTCTCAGTCTTTTACACTCCCCCCCCCCCACACACAGCAAGCTGGGTACTCATTTTCCGACCTCAGAAGGATGGAAGGCTTGAGTCAACCTTGGGCCGGCTACCTGAATCCAGCTTCCGCCGGAATCGAACTCAGGTCGTGAGCAGAGAGTTCAGACCACAGTACTGCAGTACTGCTGCTTTACCATTCTGCGCCACGGGGCCACTAATTAAATCATAGAGTCTCCATAATTCATGTGACTTGATGGCGCTTCACACACACAAACATCCTGTGGATAACTATAATACCCATTTCCTCTGGAAAAGAACCACTTTTCTTTATTTCTTTCTTGCTTTAGGGTTTGTGTGTGTGAGAGAGAGAGAGAGAGAAACTGAGTGTGTGTGTGCACCTGGAAGTCACGGCAACCTCAGGTGACTGACCCCTACTGGGGGGCTGGAGGGTATTCAGGGAGGTGGCTGAATAAAGCCCGCCCCCCACCTCCCAACTCTTGGCATTCCAAGGAGGTCTCCCATCCAAGTACTTGCCAGAGTCTACCCAGCTTAACTTCTGAAATTCTGATGAGATCAGCTTGCCTGGGCTGCCCGGTCCAGGGTGGAAAGAACCTCTTTTCATCACATTGTCCTGAGCTTAGGACAAAGCTGACCATTGGGATGGCCGGAGACATAAACTGAGTCTCCGGCCATCCCAGTGTTAAAGCAACAATTCTACTTACTTATTTTTTCTTAAATAAATACTTTAAGATGCCCGTTGTACTCGACCGGGGCAGTTAAAGCTACACCCTTACACACATACTTCTGACGCATCTGTCTTTCAGAAGAAGGAATATTGCTTTTCTTGGTCTGGTTTCCCTTACAGGATAATACCAGCTTTCAACACCACACCTTCAATTCAGGCCTTCACCCACAGGCAATTCCATCACTGTCAACGCTGTGCTGCTTAGTATTCCGACAAACGCACAGCCGTCAATCCTCTCTCCAGCGAGCTATTAATGCCATGGGAGGAGGGTTACAGTTATCTGAAAAGCAATTAGTAGAAACATTTAAAAACCACAGAGCCGGAATGGAATTCAAGGGTCATCTAGTCCAGCCACCTGCGCAGTGCAGGAAATTCACAGCTACCTCCTTGCTTCTCCCGCAGCGACCCCTGTTTCCATAACAGAGGGGGGAATTGAACCCTGGTCTGTCCCATATACTAGTCCAACACAAACTGCTACGTCACATCGGCTCACCGCCCAGGTCCTACCACCATTAAAAGTGACCGAAGGCTCTGCTGCAGGAGTCCCCAACTGTCCTTGAGCCTGTGGGCACTTCTGGAATTCTGGCACAGCATGGTGGGAGCAATTCCAGAACGGCTGCCTCCATAGGAGGCGGAATCAGCTGCAAAATGGCTGCCCCAGCTTACCTTCAATTGCACAGTAAAGACCTCCAGGACCGCTGGCCAATACGACCTGGAGGGAAATTTCTTCCTGACCACAAAGGGGCAATTGGTATTACTCTGGGGATGTAAGAAAGGCCACGAGAGTTGAACACTGGCTGATCCCTCTTTCTCATGATGCGCCTAAATTCACAGAATCAGCATGGCTGTCAGGTGACCATCTAGCCTCTGTTTCAAAACCTCCAAGGAAGGAGAGCCCACCACCTCCCGAGGAAGCCTGTTCCACTGAGGAACTGCTTTGCCAGGAAGTTCTTCCTAATGTTTAGTCAAAAACTGTATGATTTAATTTTAACCCATTGGTTCTGGGCTGACCTTCTCGGACAACAGAAAACAATTTTGCACCATCCTCTAGATGACAACCCTTCAAGAACCTGAAGATGCTGATCGTATCACCTCTCAGGCTTCTCCTTTCCAGGCTAAACATACCCATCTCCTTTGACCTTTCCTCATAAGACTTGGTCTCCAGAACCCTCACCAGCTTGGTTGCCATTCCCATTCTCATCAATGATACCATTGAAGGGTACATATGAACCAGAAGGACTTTTTTGTGGCAGGAACTCCTTTGCATATTAGGCCCCACCCCCCTGATGTAGCCAATCTTCCTGGAGCTTACAGCAGGCCCTGTAGGAAGAGCCCTATAAGCTCTTGAAGGATTGGCTACATTAGAGGTGTGTGGCCTATTATGCAAATGAGTTCCTGCTACAAAAAAAGCCCTGTGAACCAGCCTTATGTAGAAACAGACCATTGGTCCCATCAATATCAGTATTGTCTACTCAGATTGGCAGCAGTTCTCCAGGGTCTCAGGTGAAGGTCTTTCACATCACCTTCCAGTTTGGTGTAGTGGTTAAGTGTGCGGACTCTTATCTGGGAGAACCGGGTTTGATTCCCCACTTCTCCACTTGCAGCTGCTGGAATGGCCTTGGGTCAGCCCTAGCTCTCACAGAGTTGTCCTTGAATGGACTGTTTCTGTCAGAGCTCTCTCAGCCCTACCCATGTCACAGGGTGTATGTTGTGAGGGAGGAAGGTAAAGGAGATTGTGAGCCACTCTGAGACACTGAGATTCAGAGTGGAGGGCAGGATATAAATCAAATATCATCATCATCTTCTTCTTCCATGCACCCCTCTTCATCATCTTCCTGCTGGCTTATAAGTCAAGCAGGGCCTTTTGTTCCACAAATAATTATACAAGCCACAGACAACCTTGATGGATTTTTTTAGTATAAAAGACGAGCCAGTTTGGTGTAGTGGTTAAGTGCGCAGACTCTTATCTGAGGAGAACTGGGTTTGATTCCCCACTCCTCCACTTGCAGCTTCTGGAACGGCCTTGGGTCAGCCATAGCTCTCACAGAGCTGTCCTTGAAAGGGCAGCTTCTGTCAGAACTCTCTCAGCCCCACCCACCTCACAGGATGCCTATTGTGCGGGAAGAATATAAAGGAGATTGTAAGCTGCTTTGAGACTCTGATTCAGAGAGAAGGGTGGGATATAAATCTACGTTCTTCTCCTTCTCCTCCTTCTCCTCCTCCTTCTTCTCCTCCTTCTTCTTCTCCTTCTCCTCCTCCTTCTCCTCCTCCTCCTCCTTCTCCTCCTTCTCCTCCTCCTTCTTCTCCTTCTCCTCCTTCTCCTCCTTCTCCTTCTCCTCCTCCTTCTCCTCCTCCTCCTTCTTCTCCTTCTCCTCCTCCTTCTCCTCCTCCTCCTTCTTCTCCTTCTCCTCCTCCTCCTCCTCCTTCCTAGTCTATTTAAATTGGAAATACCAGGTAATAAACCTGGGACCTGATGCATTGGTACAACATACCCACATGGTACCACATCCTTTTCCTCTTTAATGATGTTCTGTATTCAGATCAGGAATTCCCCTCCCCCTCAAAGTTCCATTGCAGGAGATATTGCTGATATCTAGAGACAAAGGCTGGGGTACCCCTTTGTTTGAGATCATGGCCTATCCCTGCAATGAGCAGGGAGAGACGGATCACTGACTTTATAAGGCAATTCCCTGCATTCACTTCCTCCCTGTAAAATGAGCTTCAACAGACAGAATCCCTCCACCCCCCCCACCCCCAGCCACCCATATAACTTTTGAGCAATGATTCATCAGTTCTAGCATTTCACACTCTGTTAGGGAAAGGAGGGAAGTGGCAAGCCCTTTAAATCACGCATCGGAGATAACTTCGTAAATATCCATCTCGGGACTGAATGCTGACACTCATTCCGTGTTACCAGGAAACACACAGTGCGAATGCACGCATCGGGATGGGTTGCTCATGAAAGGTTACCGTTTTATTTGGGGGAGGGGGCAAGCCGTAATGAGTTTGAAAATAATGGTGGCATAATTGATGCAAAATGACTCTATTAAGATGATTTATGCTCGTCGCTCCAGCTCTAAATTGTTTTTAAATGAGGCGTTTGGGCTTTATACGCATTGTCTAATTTTAAAAGACGTCCCAAATACTTTAAAGCGGAAAAGGAGGCGGGGGAGGTCTGGGGTTGCAAGAGGGAGCTTTGGCAACCGAGCGCGATGATCCTTGCCCGATTTCACAGGTGCAATCCTGCTGAAGTCCGTATGATCCCTTCACTACAAGCCATCGGCAAATGACCCCTTGGAAACGAATGCCAAGCGGTGTGTCGGTGACTGGGGAAATACGTACTTTGCCTCGGATTAGATGGAAGGCAATTTGATTTAGACAAATATTGTGTTGCGCTTAATTGGAACTTGGGATCTCAAGCTGGAAAAGATGAAGCCAGGTTTTCAGGGCGGGCATGAAAGGTTTGAATGTCTGATCCTAGGGATGCAGAAACCTCTTGGATCACCTCAGCAATTCCATTAGTTCTTCTAAGAAGGAATCTCCATGTTTGCTTTGAAATTTTACTTTAAACTGAATTTGGTACTGGTGCTTACCAAGTTGGACTGGGTTCTCCATATTCAGGATGGAATTCTGCTCATTGTGTTCCTGAGCGAAACAATGAAAAATGACAGGGAAAAAGATTAATGTTAAATGTAGTGTGTTTTTGGACAATTCTTAGGCTGGATCCAGCCTAAATTTTCCAATTGCAGATTGAAATTTTCCTGCCAGGAGATTGCATTTCAGTATAGTCAAACAGAAAAACCAGTTTTGTTTTTTTGTGTGCTTAGTACATATTACAGAAACTCCCTGCTAAACCAGTAATCATAAACACATTAGAGAATCCCCCCCATAAACTGATTATTCCAGGCACATTAGAGAATCTCCCTGCTTTGCCGCTTATCAAAAACACACTAGAGAATCTCCTTGATAATCTGGCCATCTCAAACCAGAATAAAACTCAGGGAAATTTAAGGTATCCCTGCCTTCTCTTTCTGATGAAGCCCACTGATCTCCATGAAATGCTATTCCTGGAGGACAGGGGACCCTGAAGAAAGACATGAGGAGGCATCTGCAGCAGCAAAGTGGATAGGATGGAAATTTAGTATGGATCCAATCTGACAACAAACAAACCAAGGAAGTGGGCAAAGAAAACTGTTGTAATAAGAACTTGAATACAGTATATATAGAAAATGAAGGACATTGTCAAGCATGGCCAATTCTGATCAATAACTAATTGTTTTAGGGTCTTGGCAGAAACAGGTCTGGGAAATGTCCCCGAGGACCAAATGTTGTTAGTTTATTATTCCTTCCTGGCTTTCATCCCGCTTTATGGCTGTTAAATTAGAAGTAGTGTGAAGGGAACAAAGTAATCAGCACCTTCCCATGTATTCTCCTATGGGAGGATGAGCCATCTGGGCATAGCAAGGACGAATGTCTGATAACGCCCTGGGAATGTAGGTAGTTTTGATATTTTATGTGTGAACACTCTCCTGAATCCCCTCACCCTTGGAATCCTTTTGAAGTAAGCCTTAAGAGTCTTGTATCAATGTATCAGTTTCATTCTTCTCAAGAAACGTCTTCGGCCAAAGTAACAGTCTATCAATAAACGCAGTCTTTGTATCAACTTTGACTCGTCATTGAACCTGCATGCTTGACAGACATCAAGAAATGGCATACTTGTACGTCCCATTAAAAATCTCCAAACCATTCAAAAGACCCTATGCCCATGGTGTCCGCTGTGAACCTAAAGCTACCTTATACTGAATGAAACCAATGGCCCATCAAAGTCAGTACTGTCTATTCACACTGGTAAGGGCTTTCCATGGTATAACTTTTGGTTTTTCACCTCACCTGATTCTTAATAGAGATATTGGGGATTGAACCTGAGACCTTCTGCATAACAAACAGAAGCTCTAAGAACATAAGAGAAGCCATGTTGGATCAGGCCAATGGCCCATCCAGTCCAACACTCTGTGTCACCCAGTGGCCAAAATCCATGGGCCATCGGGAGGTCCACCAGCAGGGCCATAAGAACATAAGAGAAGCCATGTTGGATTAGGCCAATGGCCCATCCAGTCCAACACTCTGTGTCACACAGTGGCTGCAAAAAAACAACAACCAAGTGCCATCAGAAGGTCCACAAGTGGGGCTAGAAGCCCTTCCACTGTGCCCCCCCAAGCACCAAGAATACAGAGCATCACTGCCCCAGACAGAGAGTTCCAACAATACACTGTGGTTAATAGCCACTGATGGACCTCTGCGCCATATGCTTATCAATTCCCCTCTACCACTAGGTTGCTGCTCTGAGTTGTGAAATATCTGGCAATCTGAGGGGGTGGAGCCAGGAAAGGGTGGAGCTTGGGGACGGAAGGGACTTTAACAGGGTATAATGCCATGGCTTCCACCCTCAACAGTAGTTGTTTTCTCCAGCGCAATTGATCTCTATTGTCTGTATGTCAGTTGTAATAGCAGGAAATCTTCATTCCCACCCGGGAAGCTGGCAACCCTTTCTACCACTGAGCCACTGATATCCCCATGATACCATCAGGTGCACAATGGGAACCGATTTCTTCCAGTGGGAAGACTTCTAGTGTCCTGGCTCCACTGGTGGACCGTCTGATGGCACTTGGTTTTTTGGCCACTGCATGACACAGCGTGTTGGACTGGATAGGCCATTGACCTGATCAAACATGGCTTCTCTTATGTCCTTATGTCTGGGGAAGTAATGCTCTGTCTTCTTGGTGCTTGTGGGGACAACATTTGGAGGGCTTCTAGTGTCCTGGCCCCACTGGTGGACCTCCTGATGGCACTTGGTTAGGGTCAGACACAGAGTGTTGGACTGGATGGGCCATTGGCCTGATCCAACATGGCTTCTCTTATGTTCTTATGTTACTAATCCTCAGCCATGACCCCCTCGATCCCGTTATTCCCCCTCCTGTTCTTTGCACTTCGTTGGTAGCAACTGAGAAAGCTTAACAGATATATGTCCTAATAAGCTGGGGAAACTGCAAATAGCAGGACTTTTCATGGTGAGATCAACGCTTCCTCTCTCTCCCCCTTGAAATGACTTATCAACCTGCTGCTAAGCAGAGTACATGGTGTATCGTTCTCCAGAGTTGATTGCTCTCTTGGGATAGATACACATTGCAGAGAGAAAGTCCTTGGATGCTCTTAACAACACTTAGGTGGGATGTTTTTTCCCCCCTCAATCCATTCAGTTAGGATTGGCAGATGGTTTGAGCTATGACACAGAAAGAGCTTTCGAAGTCAGGTCAAGTACCGCATGGACCACCCATTCCTTCAATGGAAGCTTGTTGCGGAATCTGGCCTTTTTGCAACACGCACGCATGCTTGAAGCACTTAGGCATGCCTTCTGATGAGAACTCTATAACGACACTGAAAATGTCAAGACAGTGTGCGTTTGCAATAAAAAAGGCCAACGCCATGCTGGGAATTATTAGGAAGGGAATTGAAAACAAATCAGCCAGTATCATAATGCCTCTGTATAAATCGATGGTGCGGTCTCATTTGGAGTACTGTGTGCAGTTCTGGTCGCCGCACCTCAAAAAGGATATTATAGCATTGGAGAAAGTTCAGAAAAGGGCAACTAAAATGATTAAAGGGCTGGAACACCTTCCCTATGAAGAAAGGTTGAAACGCTTAGGGCTCTTTAGCTTGGAGAAACGTCGACTGAGGGGTGACATGATAGAAGTTTACAAGATAATGCATGGGATGGAGAAAGTAGAGAAAGAAGTCCTTTTCTCCCTTTCTCACAATACAAGAACTCGTGGGCATTCGATGAAATTGCTGAGCAGACAGGTTAAAACGGATAAAAGGAAGTACTTCTTCACCCAAAGGGTGATTAACATGTGGAATTCACTGCCACAGGAGGTGGTGGCGTCCACAAGCATAGCCACCTTCAAGAAGGGGTTAGATAAAAATATGGAGCAGAGGTCCATCAGTGGCTATTAGCCACAGTGTGTGTGTGTGTGTGTGTATATATATATATATATATATATATATATATATATATATATATAATATATATATATATATATATATATATATATATATATATATATATATATTTGGCCACTTTGTGACACAGAATGTTGGACTGGATGGGCCATTGGCCTGATCTAACATGGCTTCTCTTATGTTCTTATGTTCTTATGACAGTGAACCATAAGGAAATGAAGATTTAAGTTCAAACCATCATCTACTAAACCCCAGAGACACTTTTCACACGCCTGCTGCCAGGACAAGTCTCCCCCGTCTTAGCATCCTGCGTTTGAAGTTTCCTCCCTAGATGTAGAAATTTACTTTTATCTTGGTCGAAAACCGCTTTTTTCGTTGGCTCCAGCCCCATTTTCCAGCCTGTCAAGATCCACCCTGAATCTCAGTTCTGTCTTCTGCAGGCTGCAGTCTAAATCTCCAGCGTTTTGCAGTGTAAAAATCGACAGGAAAAAAAAAATATGTATAAAGCCAGGTTCTCTACCCCAAGGAGCGAACGCTCTAAATTTAGACAGCGAGAGAGCAGAGAGATGGGGATAAGGGATAGTTAATGCAATAGCCAGAAGGACCTCCAAGGACAGGCGGCACCTCTCAGACATGCTAAAATACAACCTTTGGTGTAAAAAAAAAAAAAAAAAAAGGACACCCTTCCTTACTCTAGGATGGTAAAGGTTTTCATTTCGCATCCACACACCCCCTTCACGTTCCTTTGTGCGAGGAAAGAACAAACCCCGGGAAATCTCTCTGACTCACTCCAGCTTTCAAAGGACAGGGAGAGGCAGAAAGCGAAAGCTGAGTCCACAGTCTATCGTGTGCCCTCGAAGCAGCTGAATTGAGACCCTGACCTTGCCTGCCTCCCACGATGGGAGGATCTTTTTTTGGTTTGTTCTTTCTCTTTCTCCCCTCCCCCCCCCCCACCCCGGGCTTTACAATCAGGCAAATGCTCTGTGGATCCTCCACTGAGTTTTCCAGAAACCTTTGTGACTCATGGCAACACTTTAAAGTATTGTACTCTTATGGTACACACTGATTGGAAGCGGTGAGCCAATGAAATCGGACCAGACGTGTAGGGTTGCCGGGTCCGACTCAAGAAATATCTGGGGACTTTGGGGGGTGGAGCCAGGAGACTTTGGGGACGGAGCCAGGAGAAAGGTTGCGACAAGCAGAATTGAATGCCAAAGGGAGTTCTGGCCATCACATTTAAAAGGACTGTGCTCCTTTTAAACGTCTTCCTTCCATTTGGAAATAATGAAGGATAGGGGCGCCTTCTTCTGTGGCTTATTGAATTGGACCCCCAGTACAATCTTTTTTAAAACTTGGGGGTGTTTTGAGGAGAGCTGAAAATTTGGTGCCACTACCTCAAAAACAATCCCCTTTAGAATCCCAGATACCCACGGATCAATTCTCCATTATTCTCTATGGGAACCTATCTCGTTAAGGCATAATGGAGTGCCGAAGAGACATTTCCCTCCTCCCCACTTTCTTATAACCCTGAAGTGGGGGGGAGCCTCCAAACCGGGGATCCAGACCTGGGAATTGGCAACCCTACAGGCATGTTTCAGTCACAGAGGCCTTCTTCCGTGGTCCCAGTTCAATACCACACTAGGAATAATGCCCGTTGTGGAGGAAAAAATACAATGGGCTTAGAAAGAGGCTCTGGGTGAGTGACCCTCCCACCCTTGCTGTCTTCCCACCCACCCAAGTGAAGGCATTCATTCCCCCCTCCCCACCTCAAGGGGAGCTGGTCTCTGCCATCTGGAGAGGAGTTGTAATTCTAAGTGATCTCCAGCCCTCACCTGTAGATTAGCAACCATGGTTCCCCAGGAGGAAATGGTATTGTTCCTGTCTGAGATCCCATCCCCTCTCAAACCCTACCCTCTCCAGGCCCCATCCCTTAAATCTCTAGGAATTTCCTAACCTGGAGTTTGCAGCCCTATCTCCTTCCCTTTATCTGCCCCTCTGACTTCATTTTCCTTTGCCTTTCCCTTCCCTGCAGCCTCTACATAGGAAAAGGACAGTCTTTCTCCACAGTGGAGTGTGGGGGGGACCAAAGCAGCTCACATCATTCTCCTCTCCCCGCTTTGATATGAACACAGGCTGGGAATCTGTGAGTGATCCGAAATCACCCAGTCAGCTTCCACAGGAAGAACATAGGTCTGACAGACCCTGCTCTGAAGCTCTAACTCCTATGCCTTCCTCAAACTCCACCACAGAATCTCCAGGAATTTCCCACCAACCTGGAATTGGCAGCTGTAGTTAGGACTGGCCTCAATGAGTTCCACCTCAGGGACCTTTCAGACCAACAGTCAGGCCCCTAGCCATGGGGGAGGAGGAATGAGGCCCCCCTACCCAACCTCCCTTGGGTCTTTATGGCCCCTCCGTTCCCCAGTCCTCGCTTTCTCCGCACCGGTTTGGCGTCCCCCACCTCACTCCGTGGGTGCCTCCCCCTCCCACCCAACTCACCAACACAGCGAAAGTGAAAAGCAGGCTTCAGGGGCTATTTCAAGGCACCACCCCCACACCCCTGCCGATCATGTGACAGGCAGGAAAAACTGCTCAGAGGCTAGAGGTTCCTACGCCAGCTTTCTGGTGCGCTCAGCAAGTTCAGTGCTGGGGCGGCCGCGCTGAACTTGCTGAGCATGTGGGAAAGCTAGCGTACAACCCCACCCCCCCCGGCCTCGGAGTGGCTTTTCCCGCTGGTCATGTGATTGGTGGGGCGGGGGAGGCACACCTTGAAATAGCCCCTGAAGCCCGCTTTTCACTGTTTCGCTGCGTTGCTGAGTTGGGAGGGTGGGAGGGAGGGGGGTTGGTGCCACTTGGAGGGGGGCGGGGCCACCAGAGTGGCATGGAGATCGAGACCAGAGTGGAGGCCACCAGAGGGGGGCTCCCTCCACCAAATTTTTTTCCTGTGGGCCCCCCCATCTGGAATTTTCTGGCTACGGGCTTGCCAACAGTCTTCTCTGATAACAATGTCGGTCTTAAGCCCCCTGCTTATCTGTCCACCCTGCAAAGCAGCCATTTTCTCCAGGGGAAGTGATCTCTGCCATCTGGAGATTAGTTATAATTCTGGGTGATCTCCAGCCCTCACTTGGAGATTGGCAACAATGGTTCCCCAGGAGGAAATTGTTGGTTTGGAGTCTATGGCATCGTACCTGTCTGAGGTCCCACCCAATCTCAAACCTCACCATCTCCAGGCTCCACTCCTCAAATCTCCAGGAATTTCCCAACCTGGAGTTGGCAACCCTATCTGCTCCTCAGCCAACTATCCTGAGGTGAGGCTGAGAGGAAGAGGAAGAGAGGGAGTGACAGGAAAGACAGTAAAGGTGGGGCAGTAAAGGTGGGACAGCCATGCCCTCTGAGGAAACACTCCCAGCGGTGCTAGGCCTTGCTGCCTAGCTGTGAATTTAGGGAGAGGTGTTTGTGAGTTTCTTGCATTGCATAGGGGGTTGGACAAGAAGACCCTAGAGGTCCCTTCCAACTCTATGATTCTATGGTGATGATGGTGGCTTCCTGTCTGGGTGAAGAGTTGAGCTGGGGTCTCCCTGTTCTTAACCTCAGGGGTAGGGAACGCTGGCTCTCCAGATGTTTTTTGCCTACAACTCCCATCAGCCCCAGCCAGCATGGCCAATGGCTGGGGCTGATGGGAGTTGTAGGCAAAAAACATTGGAGAGCCAATGTTCCCTACCCCTGTGTCTAGATCCTACTGGTCAACTGAGCTGCTGACTGTTTTGTTCTATTATTATTGTGGTGGTGGTGGTATTGCTTTTTACCAGTGCCGCTTCCTATAGTTGATTTTGAGTTTGTTTGTGGCATTCTTTAATGTGTAGATCTCCCCCCCCCCTCAAAAAATGCATTTACTTGTAGATCTGATTGCCAAGTCCAATTCAAGAAATATCTGGGGACTTTGGGGGTGGAGCCAGGAGACATTGGGAGTGGAGCCAGAAGCAAGATTGTGGCAAGCAAAGGAAGCTCTGGCCATCTCATTTAAAGGGACTGCTCATCTTTTCAATTCAATGCCTTCCCTCTATTGGAAATAATGAAGGAGAGGGGCACCTTCTTTGGGGGCTCATAGCATTGGACCCCCTGGTCCAATCTTTTTGAAACTTTGGGGGTGCTTTGAGGAGAGGCAATGGATGCTATGCGGAAAACCTGGCGACTCTACCTCAAAAAAACCCAGATACCTGTGGATCAATTCTCCATTGTACTCTACGGGAATTGTGCCCAGCAGACATTTCTCTCTCTCACCCCCCCCTCACTTTCTGATGACCCTGAAGCGGGGGGAAGGCCTCCAAACTGGGGGATCCCCTGACCCCACCTGAGGATTGGCAACCCTTCTTGCAGGAAACAGCATTTTTGAGCCAAATCCTCTTCTTTCCCAGACTTTGGCAGCAGCTCTTTAAAAAAAAAAAAAAAAACACCCTCATCCACGCACCTTTGATCCATTGTGTCAGATCTTATAAAAATAATTATCTTGACCCGTTAACTCACATTTCTGAACTCTTCCAGCTAACTGCCTCTTGGTTCGCGACAATGTCACTTTTCACAGCTGCTTCCCATTCTTCCGTTTTCACGGGCAACCTGTTCAATCTCTTCGTTGACCTTTCTTAATGCTGATATAAATCACAGCTTGTAAAGTTCACAGGTTTGCCTGTGAAATTTGTATTAAAGAAGGGGAGGGGGGACATTTTGTTTTGCTGTTCTTCTCGAGGTAAGTCGTCGCGGCTTTGTAACTGTTTTCACAGTTGGAGAGAGTTGTCCGTCGACCATTGTCTATCGCAGGACCAACGGGGTTTGTCTGTGGAAAGGAATACCCGAAAAATGAGTTTTTATCGAAGAAATTTCGGCATACCAGCAGTCGTAGGATTCATCCTATGATTGTTACTCTAATTTACAGCACCTTTACTAGAAGGAGGGAAATCATTATAACACAATGGGTCACCGGTTGAACAAAACTGGTGTGTTTCGTTCACAGAGCTTAAATGCGTTCAGTTAAAGAGTCACACAATTCACATAAAGCAAAATCAGGAGCAAATAGGTATTGATTTTTTTTGCAATGTTGTTGTGCCAATTCAAACATCCCCATGTGGATTTTGCTTCTGCTTTTGTCCAAGCCAAATCCATGCGTCTTGTTTTCATTCCTCTTTCTGCTGCATATCACCAAATGTTCAAGGTATGTTCTTTCCAGTGTTCGTTGTAAATGAATAATGTGCACTCTACGTATACATCTGCATTGTGTGTGTGTGTGTGTGTGTGTGTATATATATATATATATATATATATATATATATATATATATATATATATTAAGAATTGCGCATGGATACAAAAGCTTATAAAAGTAAAGGTAAGTCCCCTGTGCAAGCACCAGTCATTTCCAACTCATGACATTTTCACAGCAGACTTTTTATGGGGTGGTTTGCCATTGCCTTCCCCAGTCATCTCCACTTTTCCCCCAGCAAGCTGGGGACTCATTTTACTGACCTTGGAAAGACAGAAGGCTGAGTCAATGTTGAGCCGGCTACCTGAACCCAGCTTCCGCTGGGATCGAACTCAGGTCGTAAGCAGAGAGCTCGGACTTCAGTACTGCAGCTTTACCACTCTGCGCCATGGGGCTCCTACAGAAGCTTATACCCCCAATTAAATTCTGTTGGTCTTAAAGGTGCCACTGGACTCCAACTTTGTTCTATTGCTTCAATCGAACATGGTGACCCACTTGAATCTATTGCATGAAACAGGCATTTTATGATGGAGGAAGAGGAGGAGGAGAAGTAGTTGGATTTATACCCCACCCTTCACTCAGAATGGCTTCCACCATGTTCGATTGAATTGCTTCAATCGAACATGGTGACCCACTTGAACCTATTGCATGGAACAGGCACTTTATGATGGAGGAAGAGGAGGAGGAGAAGTAGTTGGATTTATACCCCACCCTTCACTCAGAATGGCTTCCACCATGTTCGATTGAATTGCTTCAATCGAACATGGTGACCCACTTGAACCTATTGCATGGAACAGGCACTTTATGATGGAGGAAGAGGAGGAGGAGGAGAAGTAGTTGGATTTATACCCCACCCTTCACTCAGAATGGCTTCCACCATGTTCGATTGAATTGTTTCAATCGAACATGGTGACCCACTTGAACCTATTGCATGAAACAGGCACTTTATGATGGAGGAAGAGGAGGAGAAGTAGTTGGATTTATACCCCACCCTTCACTCAGAATGGCTTCCACCATGTTCGATTGAATTGCCTCAATCGAACATGGTGACCCACTTGAACCTATTGCATGGAACAGGCACTTTATGATGGAGGAAGAGGAGGAGGAGGAGAAGTAGTTGGATTTATACCCCACCCTTCACTCAGAGTGGCTTCCAATCACCTTCCTCTCTTCACAACAGACACCCTGTGAGGTAGGTGGGGCTGAGAGAGCTCTTGAGAGAACAGCTCTGAAAGAACTGTGGCTGGCCCACGGTCACCCAGCAGGCTGTATGTGGAGGAGGAATTGGGAATCAAATTCCATTCTCCAGATTAGAGTTTGCTGTTCTTCACCACTACACCAAACTGGTTCTCTGACACCACAGTTATGGCACACACAATAAACTGTTCTATACTGATGTGTATTCCTAAATTCTCAAGCCAAAAACAGACCCCAAAATCACTGTTGTGGATAAATACTGTGATTTTGCAGAATACTAACACAGATCTAGGGTTCTTTAGCATTACAAAAAACACACCCTGAAAAATATTTGGGAATTTTGTGTGTGTGTGTGTGTTTGAAGAATAAGTTGAAGATACTGAATTTATATCCTGTCCTATACTCTGAATCTCAGAGTATAGGTCGCAATCTCCTTTACCTCCCCCCCACAACAGACACTCTGTGAGGTAGGTGGGGCTGAGAGAGCTCTCACAAAAGCTGCCCTTTCAAGGACAACTCCTACGAGAGCTATGGCTGACCCAAGGCCATTCCAGCAGCTGCAAGTGGAGGAGTGGGGAATCAAACCTAGTTCTCCCAGATAAGAGTCCACGCACTTAACCACTTCACCAAACTGTCTCTCCTGGGTGTTTAGCATCCTGGGTGTTTAGCATCAGGCACCTTGTTTTATTTTGATTCTCCAAATTTCTCAGTTGGTGGTAATCTCTCTTTCAATCAGATCCTTGAAAGGGACCAGGAGATGAGTGCTCCCAGCCAATCATGTTTGGAGACTCACCTAAGAGAAAGAATTTCCACACATATGTGGCAAGCTACGAACATTCAGTCAACATCCTGTTTTTGTCACCTGGCTATGAGATGAGGTCATTTGAGGCTCAGCACACAACTGATCGTGCCTGTCAAAAGCTGGATGTTCACCTGCCAGGTGTGTTCATCACAAATTCTCAGCATCCAGGAGATCCTAAGATTGTCTGGCAGCCAGAAGTTCTAACTCTTTTGGCACTGTGCACCACTAGGTGGCGAGCTAGACTCGCTTTTAAAGCAAGAGATGCTTCAAAGACGGTTTGCCATTGCGTGCCTCTGCGTCATGACCCTCACATTCCTCAGAGATTGCCCATCCTAATACTAGCCAGGGCTGTCCTTGCTTATATATAGACATTCCATTTAAATATACAAATAGCTAAGCCCTTTTTTGTAGCAGGAACTCACCTGGAGTATTGTGCACCACATTTTAAGGAGGATATAGACAAGCTGGAATAGGTCCAGAGGAAGGCGACGAAGATGGTGAGAGGTCTGGAGACCAAGTCCTCTGGGGAAAGGTTGAAGGAGCTGGGCATGTTTAGCCTGGAGAGGAGGCGGCTGAGAGGTGATAGGATCCCCATCTTCAAGTACTTGAAGGATGGTGTGGAATTGTTTTCTGTGGCCCCAGAAGGTACGACCAGAACCAATGGGTTGAAATTAAATCAAAAGAGTTTCCGGCTCAACATTAGGAAGAACTTCCTGACAGTTAGAGTGATTCCTCAGTGGAACAGGCTTCCTCGGGAGGCGGTGGGCTCTCCTTCCTTGGAGGTTTTTAAACAGAGGCTAGATGGCCATCTGACAGCAATGAAAATCCTGTGAATTTAGGGGGAGGTATTTGTGAGTTTCCTGCATTGTGTAGGGGGTTGGACTAGATGACGTGTGGAATTCAGTGCCACAGGAGATGGTGGCGGTTACAAGCACAGCCAGCTTTAAGAGGGGATTGGATAAAAATATGGAGCAGAGGTCCATCAGTGGCTATTAGCCACAGTATATGTGTGTGTGTGTGTGTGTGTATGTATACACACGAGACACCAAATAAAAGCAGCGGGGAAAACAAGCGGAGGAACAAGAAACTGCACTGATTCAGTGTAAGGGAGCTTTGTGTTTGTGACTGGACTAGACAATACTGACTTTCGTGGACCCAAGCACTGATTCAGTGTAAGGGAGCTTTGTGTTTGTGACTGGACTAGACAATACTGACTTTCGTGGACCCAAGCACTGATTCAGTGTAAGGGAGCTTTGTGTTTGTGTCTTCTGGTGCAATTTTGTTCTCAGATCCTGTATTTACTTCATCAGTATATGGGATAAGGCACTTTCTCAACTGTGCTGCATAATGCAGCCTATTTATTTTGTCCTGTTTGCTCTGTTGGCTCTATCTGCGCCACCTTCATCACTTTCGGGGTGTGGATCCCCCAGTGGGGTGGTCTCCCGACTCCCTCTGCCAGCTGTTTCTGATAGCCCTGCACCCCCTCTTTCATTTGATAAGTGTCCCGTGCGGGTGCCACCCTCCCGCCGGGAGATGCCGCAAAATGAGCCCCCTTGAGGCTTATGGCGGCAGGGCTCGGGGGAAGCGAGCTAGACTGCTGTTCTTTTGAGGGGTTATAGAGTGTTTCGAGCCCGTCCCTGTGGCATCGGTCCCATCGTTGCGGGGCCCAGGGGGCCGGCGGAGCGGCACGCTGAAGCAGCCTGTCGGTCACTTCCAGGTTCCTGTCCTGCATCTCGACCTGTGTTATTAGTGATAGGCTGCTTCGGCGTGCCGCTGCGCCGGCCCCCTGGGTCCCACAACGATGGGACCGATGCCACAGGGACGGGCTCGAAACACTCTATAACCCCTCAAAAGAACAGTAGTCTAGCAGTGATATTTGGGGGACTTTTGGGGACGTCACAGGAAGTGCTGTGAAGTCACTTCCTGCTTCCGGCAGGTGGCGCGGGGGAAATGATGTCACAGGAAGTGATGTCACTTCCTGTTTCCGGCAGGTGGCGCGGGGGAAATGATGTCACAGGAAGTGATGTCACTTCCTGTTTCCGGCGGTGGCATGACATCACCGGAAGTGCCGTCACCGGAAGTGATGTCACTTCCTGTTTCCGACGGCGCACGCGCAGAGCGCGCACGCACCCCTACCTTCCCCCCAAAAAAGGTGTCCCTGGCTGGCCTTCAGACATTATGGCCACCCTAGATCAGGCCAATGGCCCATTCAGGCCAACACTCTGTGTCACACAGAGGCCAAAGCCCAGGGGTTATCAGGAGGTCCACCAGCAGGGCCATAAGAATATAAGAGAAGCCATGTTAGATCAGGCTAACGTCCCATCCAGGCCAACACCTTGTGTCACACAGTGGCAAAACAAACAACCAGGTGCCATTGTGCTTTTTGTGTATTATTGTGCTCTTTCTTTCTTAACCTTCCCCACCCCAATACTTTCTTCTGGGCTCCAGTGTTCAAACCCCCCTGTGAGAACTTTGCTGAACATTAAGACTTGACGAACGTTGTAATATTTCCCCCCACCCAAAAAATGGGAAAACAACCACAACATATAAAGCAAACAGATGGAAATTTTCATCATGCCACTATGGCCGCATAGAAGAAAATAATTTAAAAAGTAAGACTGGAGTAAGGTTTTATTACAAGAATTATAATTCAAGGATCATTTGAAGGTAGATGCTGAGCAGATATAACTGAGTACACCTTCCGGTGATGTCGGGGGGGGGGGGGTGGTATACGCAAATGAGTCGTGCTAATGAGCTCTGGCACATCATTTTCTACAAAAATGACCCCTGGTGGGTATAGTGGTTAAAGCTTGGGCCCTGCCAAGACTTTTCCTTGTTGCCCTCCAAACGTGTTTTGAAAGTAGGTGGGACCAGATGGGGCTCTCGCTTCTGGTGGGTTGTTGGAGAAATAATGTCATTGCTTGAGTTGCCATGTCCTCCCTAGCCACCATCAGGGATTGGTGGGGTAGGATTGCTACATCTAGACTGGGAAACATCTAGAAATTTGGGGATGGAGCCTGGAGAGGAAAAGGGAACTCAGTTGGGTACTATGTCGTAGAGTCCACCCTCCAAGGCAACCATTTTTTTTTCCAGGGAAACTGATCTCTGTAGTCTGGAGATGAGCTGTAATCCCAGAAGATCCCCAGGTCCCACCTGGAGGCTAGCAACAGCTGCCACCACAGTGTTGGTTTTATTCTCTTACTCCACTTTTCCTTTGTGTATGAGTGTGTGTGTGTGTTACCACTACTATCCCATTTACTTGGGCTTCTTGTATATGTGTGGCTTCACCTCCTGTGGTAGACATTAAATGGTTGGCTCCTCCTCCTGTGTCAGTCATTTTGTGCTTCCACCCACCGACCAGTGCCAGAATGCCAAGATTGCCTACAAACGGAAAAAGACTGGAGACCTCAGGATTAGAGTGTCAGAGTAGGATCTTGGAGACCCAGGATCAGATCTTCACTCCATCATGGAAGATTGTTGGATGGCCTTGGTCAAGTACAGGGGTGGCCAAACTTGCCTAACATAAGAGCCACATAGAATAAACATCAGATGTTTGCGAGTCACAGGAAGGAAGGAAGGAAGGAAGGAAGGAAGGAAGGAAGGAAGGAAGGAAGGAGGGAAGGAGGGAAGGAAGGAAGGAAGGAAGGAAGGAAGGAAGGAGGGAGGGAGGGAAGGAAGGAAGGAAGGAAGGAGGGAGGGAAGGAAGGAAGGAAGGAAGGAAGGAAGGAAGGAGGGAGGGAGGGAAGGAAGGAAGGAAGGAAGGAAGGAAGGAAGGAAGGAAGGAGGGAGGGAGGGAGGGAGGGAGGGAGGGAAGGAAGGAAGGAAGGAAGGAAGGAAGGAAGGAAGGAAGGAAGGAAGGAAGGAAGGAAGGAAGGAAGGAAGGAAGGAAGGAAGGAAGGAAGGAAGGAAGGAAGGAAGGAAGGAAGGAAGGAAGGAAGGAAGGAAAGAAAATAGATGGGGGAGGAAGGAGAGAGAGAAGGAAAGAAATCAACTTTAAAGCACAGACATCTATAAAGGCCAGACTTTCCGTGACTAATAATTCCATTTTGAAGGTGGTTCAGAGTGGGGTGTCAGTGACTGGGAAACGGGAGGCAGATGTCCCTGTCTGATCATTCACTTAAAATCCAGAAGGGAACAGCAACAACTTTGGATCAAACTGCTCATCTGACCACAGCCATAGATAGCTCAGGCTAGCCTGATCTCATCTGTTCTCAGAAGCTATGGCAGGTCAGCCATGGCTAGTATCTGGATGGGAGACCTCCAAGGAATCCCAGCGTCACTATGCAGAGGCAGGCAATGGCAAATCACCAGTTTGGTGTAGCGGTTAAGCGTGCGGACTTTTATCTGGGAGAACCGGGTTTGATTCTCCACACCTCCACCTGCGCCTGCTGGAATGGCCTTGGGTCAGTCATAGCTCTTTTAGGAGTTGTCCTTGAAAGGGAATCTTCTGTGATAGTTCTCTCAGCCCCACCTACCTCACAAGGTATCTGTTGTGTGTGTGTGTGTGTGGGGGGGAAGGTAAAGGAGATCCTAAGCCACTCTGAGTCTCTGATTCAGAGAGAAGAGCAGGGTATAAATCTGCAGTCTTCTTCTTCTTCTCTGAACCTGTCTTGCCTCAATAACTAGACGGGGTTGCCATAAATCAGCTGTGACTTGACAGCAAATATACATGTTTTGTGAGATCAATTGTCCACTGGGATGAACAATCCCTTTTGAATCCCAGAGACGTTTTCCTTTCCCACTCTTCCCACCTCATAAGCAAGTTCAGAGCCCCCTTTTTTTTTTCCAACCGCCGCGGTTTGCAAGCGAGTTTTAAATAATGCTTAAGCTCTTTTTATGCCACCGCAATTATTTTCCAAGTGCCCATATTTTCATCGGCATTTCTCCCCCTCGCTTCTTCGCCGGCATTTCCAAGCAGCTGTTCCTTCCTCTCTCAATTGCTCCTGTTTTATAATCATCGCTAATGAGCCGACAAGATTCCCACTGTATTCCCCCCTAGCTATAATAAACAATGAAACAGAGATTTCACACTTACCTTCCCTGCGATGCCTTGTAAAGCTTCAACCCACGAACAGGTGCAGTTGACGGCCTTTTCCCCTGAAAGAAGGGGATTCACAGCCATTTGTGGAGCGCAGTAACAATTGGCAGTTTATGAACGCCCAGGGAATGGAGTGGAGGAACGGCCACCCTGCCGATGAAGCTTTCCCCTGAAGTTTCTCAGGCCCCATCTGTTGCTCGCGTCGCTTTCCCCTTTGTGATCCTCACAACTTTCTCATCGCTTCTCTGCCCGAATGCTGCTGCAGCAAAAAACAAAATATATATATTCAGAGATGTTGGTGGAGTTTGCTTCAGTCATCCCCATAAGAACCTAAGAGAAGCCATGTTGGATCAGGCCAACGGCCCATCCAGTCCAACACTCTGTGTCACATAAGAACATAAGAGAAGCCATGTTGGATGAGGCCACTGGCCCATCCAGTCCAACACTCTGTGTCACATAAGAACATAAGAGAAGCCATGTTGGATCAGGCCAACGGCCCATCCAGTCCAACACTCTGTGTCACATAAGAACATAAGAGAAGCCATGTTGGATCAGGCCAATGGCCCATCCAGTCCAACACTCTGTGTCACATAAGAACATAAGAGAAGCCATGTTGGATCAGGCCAATGGCCCATCCAGTCCAACACTCTGTGTCACATAAGAACATAAGAGAAGCCATGTTGGATCAGGCCAATGGCCCATCCAGTCCAACACTCTGTGTCACGTAAGAACATAAGAGAAGCCATGTTGGATCAGGCCAATGGCCCATCCAGTCCAACACTCTGTGTCACATAAGAACATAAGAGAAGCCATGTTGGATCAGGCCAATGGCCCCTCCAGTCCAACACTTTGTGTCACATAAGAACATAAGAGAAGCCATGTTGGATCAGGCCAACGGCCCATCCAGTCCAACACTCTGTGTCACACAGTGGCAAAAAAATTTATATATACACACACACTGTGGCTAATAGCCCCTGATGGACCTGTGCTCCATATTTTTATCTAAACCCCTCTTGAAGGTGGCTGTGCTTGTGGCCGCCACCACCTCCTGTGGCAGTGAATTCCACATGTTAATCACCCTTTGGGTGAAGAAGGACTTCCTTTTATCCGTTTTAACCTGTCTGCTCAGCAATTTCATCGAATGCCCACGAGTTCTTGTATTGCGAGAAAGGGAGAAAAGTACTTCTTTCTCTACTTTCTCCATCCCATGCATTATCTTGTAAACCTTCTCCATCCCATGCATTATCTTGTAAATCCCCAAAACGTTTGAGTTAAAAGGATCGAGAAAGGTGGGCAGCTGTGTTGGTTTGAAGCAATAGAATGAAGTTTGAGTCCAGTGGCACCTTTAAGACCAACGAAGTTTAATTCTGGCCTGGAGGAAGCACAAGCCGGAATTAAGGTTGCCGGAAAAACATCAACCACCTCAGATATGCAAATAAGGGAGCCAGTTTGGTGTAGTGGTTAAGTGTGCAGACTCTTATCTGGAGAACCGGGTTTGATCCCCCACTCCTCCACTTGCACCTGCTGGCATGGCCTTGGGTCAGCCATAGCTCTGGTGGGGGTTGTCCTTGAAAGGGCAGCTGTTGTGAGAGTCCTCTCATCCCCACCCACCTCACAGGGTGTCTGTTGTGGGGGAGGAAGATAAAGGAGATTGTGAACCGCTCTGAGACTCTGAGATTTGGAGTGAAAGGTGGGATATAAGTCCAATTTCTTCTTCTAATGGCAGAAAGTGAGGAGGAGCTAAAGAGCCTCTTGTTGAGGGTGAAAGAGGAGAGCACAAAAGTAGGCTTGAAACTCAACATAAAAAAAACCTAAGATCATGGCATCCGGCTCTATCACACCTTCGCAAATGAGAGAAGACAAGGAAGTAGTGACAGACTTCACATTTCTGGGATCCAAGATCACTGCAGATGGTGACTGTAGCCATGAAATGAAAAGATGTTTGCTCCTTGGGAGGACAGCTACGGTGAACCTAGGGAGTATAATAAAAAGTAGAAACATCACCTTGCCAACAAAAGTCTGTATAGTCAAAGTGATGATATTCCCAGTAGTAATGTATGGCTGTGAGAGTTGGGCCATAAGGAAGGCCAAGCGCAGAAGAATAGATGCTTTCGAGCTGTGGTGCTAGAGAAGACTCTTGAGAGTCCCTTGGACTGCAAGAAGATCAAATCAGTCAGTCCTAAGGGAAATCAACCCTGACTGTTCCCTGGAAGGTCAGATGCTGAAGCTGAAGCTCAAATACCTTGGCCACCAAATGAGAAGGGAGCACTCATTGGAGAAGACATGCTGGGAAAGACAGAAGGCAAAAGAAGAAGGAGATGGCAAAAGATGAGATGGCTGGACAGCATTACTGATGTAACAAACACGAATTTGAGCAGACTTCGGAGGATGGTGGAAGACAGGAGGGCCTGGCGTGACTTGGTCCATGGGGTCACAAAGAGTCAGCCTCGACTGTGCGACTGAACAACAATAACATTTAATTCTGGGTATTAGTTTTCATGTGCATGCACATTTCATCAGAAGGAGCAGATAAGAGGTGATGCAAAATCCTTGTTCTTTTTACATTTTTAATTTGGTGTTTATCCTTGGAGTTGATAGTGGTAGATCTGGCACTTGGTTCCTTTCTCCCATCACTTCGGGGTAACCTCCAACAATCTGACGACGGTCTTCTACATCAACAAGCAGGGGGGAACCGCATCTGCCGCTCATTGCACGCTGGCCACCTCCCTGTGGTGCATCAGGAGGTGGTGCATCAAGAACGACATCTTCCTCACTGAGGTCCATCTACCAGGTGTCAACAATGTTTGGGCAGACTCTCTGAGTTGGTCTCCTACAAACAATCAGGAGTGGTCCTTGACCCACAAATACCTTCTTCCAGTCTTTCAGAGGTTTGGCACTCCTGCTATAGATGTGTTTGCCTCACCACTCAACGCAAAGTCGACTGCGGGGTGACATGATAGAGGTTTACAAGATTATGCATGGGATGAAGAAAGTAGAGAAAGAAGTACTTTTCTCCCTTTCTCACAATACAAGAACTCGTGGGCATTCAATGAAATCACTGAGCAGTCGGGTTAGAACTGATAAAAGGAGGTACTTCTTCACCCAAAGGGTGATTAACGCATGGAATTCACTGCCACAGGAGGTGGTGGCAGCTACAGGCATAGACAGCTTCAAGAGGAGATTGGAAAAACATATGGAGCAGAGGTCCATCAGTGGCTATTACCCACAGCGTATTGATGGAACTCTCTGTCTGGGGCAGTGATGCTCTGTATTCTTGGTGCTTGTGGGGGCACAGTGGGAGGGCTTCTAGTGTTCTGGCCCCACTGATGGGCCTCCTGATGGTGCTTGGTTTTTTTGGTCATTGTGTGAAACAGTGTTGGACTGGATGGGCCATTGGCGTGATTCAACATGGCTTCTCTTACGTTCTTATGGTTCCCAACCCCAGGACCCTGCATCTTCCAACACCTTTGATCACCAGGACTCTCCATAAGATTGTTCACAACCAGATAGACTGCATCCTAATAATTCTGTGGTGGCCCCAAAAACCGTGGTTCACCAGACTGGTTGTCCTGTCACCCAACATCCATTACCGATTTCCTCTTGCCAGGAACCTGTTGTCCCAACAAGACGGGAAGGCGTTCCACCATGATCCAGCTATGTTGTGACTGACATCCTGGAGGATCCACTTGTAGCACTTCCCTCTCAGGTCCGAGGCATTATCCTCAATAGCAGAAAGCCATCCACTCAATGTGGAAGCATTTCTCTATTTATGTGGCTCAGCATCATTTTTTGCCCCAGTCCGCATTGATTTCAGATATTTTGACTTACATTCTAACACTCTGCAACACTGGTCTTTGATTTTCATCGCTGAAGGTGCATCTCTCTGCTATATCAGCTCATCATTTGCCCATCGATGGACAAACTGTGTTCTCCCATTCAACCACCAGATCATTCCCCAAAGGATGATGATGATGATGATGATGATGATGATGATAATAATAATAATAATAATAATAATAATAATAATAATAATAATTATTATTATTATTATTATTATTATTATTATTATTATTATTATTATTATTATTTATTTTATCCCCGGTCAAGGCAGGCTCAGGGCGGCTAACAGGCATGGATTGCCTGTTAGGCAACAGGCAAAGGATTGCTTCATATGCATCCCTCCATTAGAAATGTCCTAGTTTCTTGGAGTTTGTCTCTGGTCCTTACACAACTCATGCAACCTCTGTTTGAGCCTATGGCCACAATTTCCCTTCAACTACTAATGTGGAAAGCTGCACTGCTTGTGGCCCTTACCTCATGAAAGTGTGCAAGTGACATTTGTGCTTCCCTTGTAGAACCACCTTATACTGTTTTTAATAGGGACAAATTTGTGTTGTGTCCTGATCCAACCTATCTCCCTAAAGTTGTTTCTTTGTTAAGAACATAAGAGAAGCCATGTTGGATCAGGCCAATGGCCCATCCACTCCAACACTCTGTATCACACAGTGGCCAATATATATTGTTTCTTTCAAGACCCTAAGGATAATTCCCAGAGGACCTTACACAACCTTGATGTCAGGAGAGCTTTGGCCTTTTGCCTGTCTAGGACATGGCCTTTCCGTAAGGACTCTAACCTTTTTGTTGCCTATGGGAAACCTAAGCAATGCTCAAAAATTTCGACACAGCACCTCTCTAAGTGGAATTACTCTGTGCTATGATCTTGCTAAACAGCCCTTACCTGAACTTCCGAAAGCTCATTCCACAAGGGCTGTGGCTACGTCGTCAGCTTTCCATCAAGGTGCATCTTTAGAGGCCATCTGCGGAGCTGCCGTGTGGTCCTATCTCGCCACCTTCATCTCGCACTACGCACTGGATGTCTGTGCCAGACACGATGCTTCCTTCAGCCAGATGAGATGCTTCCTTCAGAAACCTTGATGACAATAAACAGGTTGCTTACCTGTAACTGATGATCTTTGAGTGGTCATCTGTGCAGTCACACACGCCCACCCAGCCTTCCCCACTGCTGTCATTGGTCTACTTCTAGCTGTGTTCTATCTTGTCAGTAGCAGCTGGAAGAAACTGAGTGGGAGGGTCGCTCCTCCCCCACTCCAGGCATGCCCAGTGGATGCCTACTGCCCAGGGTGGGTGGAGGAGCCAAAATGCCTGAGGCGAGCTTTTGAATTCTCTGAGCTAGGTTCCATGGCTGAACACAGTACCTATGTGTGCACAGATGACCACTGGAAGAGCATCAATTACAGGTAAGCAACCTGTTTATCTCTAGGTTCCACCCTGTTTATGAGAGAGCTGATGAATACTGTGTAACCGAGTTACCTTATGCGATGTCACTCTGTTTGGTAAAATGGGTGCACATTTCGCTCTTCAGCTGCTCACACTTTTCTTTTGCCATCAAGTCACAGCTGACTTATGGTGAGCCCGTGGGGTTTTCAAGGAAAGAGACGTTCAGAGGTGGTTTGCCATTGCCTGCTGCCGGGTCATGACCTGGGACTTCCATGGTGGTCACTCATTCAAGTACTAACTAGGGATGAATCTGCTTAGCTTCTGAGATCTGATGAGATTGGGTTATCCTGGACCATCCATGTCCAGGAAGATGGTTTGCCATCACCTGCCTCTTATCTGTGTGCGGACTCTTATCTGAGAGAACCAGGTTTGATTCCCCACTCCTTCACTTGCAGATGCTGAAATGGTCTTGGGTCAGCCAGAGCTCTCTTATCTGGGAGAACCGGGTTGGATTCCCCACCCCTCCACTTGCAGCTGCTGGAATAGCCTTGGGTCAGCCATAGCTCTCTTATCTGGGAGAATGGGGTTGGATTCCCCACTCCTCTACTTGCACCTGCTGGAATGGCCTTGGGTCAGCCATAGCTCTCTTATCTTGGAGAACCGGGTTTGATTCCCCACTCCTCCACTTGTACCTGCTGGAATGGCCTTGGGTCAGCCATAGCTCTCTTATCTGGGAGAACCGGGTTTGATTCCCCACTCCTCCACTTGTACCTGCTGGAATGGCCTTGGGTCAGCCAGAGCTCTCTTATCTGGGAGAACCGGGTTTGATTCCCCACTCCTTCACTTGCAGATGCTGAAATGGCCTTGGGTCAGCCATAGCTCTCACAGAGTTGTCCTTGAAAAGGCACCTTTTGTGAGAGCTCTCACAGCCCTTCCTACCTCACAGGGTGCCTGTTGTGGGGGAAGAAGATAAAGGAGATTGTAAGCCACCCTGAGACTTTGAGATTCAGAGAGGATAGCGGGATACAAATCCAATGTCTCCTTCTCCTGCTCCTTCTCCTTCTCCTCCTTCTCCTCCTCTGCATAATGTCCCTGGATTTCCTTGGATGTCCCACATCCAAATACAAGCCAGGGCTGACCCTGTTTAGCTTCTGAGATCCCATGAGATCAGGCTATCCTGGGCTATCCAGGTCATAGCACATTTTACTCGGAGTTTCTTCCTAAATTAAAGTTTTCTTTCTGGTGGATGCTGGTTTCCCATTAACTGAGCTTATCTCTATCCAGCAAATAATGAGCAAGCCTCAGATGGGGTCATTTGGCATTAAAAAGAAGAAGAAGAAGCTACCAGAAAAGCAGCAGGCCTCCTGACATTCACCAAGCCAGCTTGCGATGGCCGGAGGAGCAGTGTGCAGTATGTTATGTCAGATCTCCTCATTTATCATCTGGCCCTGTGGGAAGAAGCTGGGAGATCGGGATGCCAAAAGTCCTCAGGCAACTGCTGACTCACTCACATGTGGCGTCCTGAGAGCCATTTCGATGCTAAGCACTTGCTGTGCATTGCAGAAAAGAAAATTCGCTTGATGAGTTTGGTCCCACAAGTAAGGCACAAGCCAGATGCAGTGGCGTGCCATGTCAAGCCATCGTAACAGTGTCCTTGGCAAGAGGATCATCTCCTGACTGGGGGGCAAAGAACAGTTATCTCGTTTTGAGAATATCCGCTCTTAGCTGGGAAGAAGCTGTGATGCAGTGGCAGCTCCTATGAGGGATTGGTTGGCAACTCTGTAAGACAGGATGCAGGACTAGATGAACCACTGGTCTGATCCAGCAGGGTTCTTCTGAAGGCTGCCAAGTCACCCATGGCTGCTGGTGGGATGATTTTCACGGTGCAATGATGTTACCTGGAAGTGATGTATCATGCCGGGCACGTTGTGCGGGACGCTCTAGGAATTTGCTTGAAACTCTATGGTTTCGTGCAGGGACACTCTAGAAAATCGGGGGAGAACTCTATGGTATCATAGAGTTTTCTTTCAAATTGCTAGAGCATCCCCACATGAAACCATAGAGTTTCAAGCCAAATTCCTAGAGCATCCTGAGCAACATGCCTAGCACAATAAACCACTTCTGGGTGACATCATTGCGCCGTGCGGTGATGGGCACTTTGGGGGGTGGGGATCCCCCTGGAGGTCTCCTCCCTCCTGGCAGGTTGGGGCCTGCCAAATTGGAGGATCTCCTGTCCTGGGCAGGAACTTGGGAACCCTATGCCGGTCCCAGGCCATTCAGGGCATTGAAGGTCAGAACTTAAACCGGATCCAGTACTCAATTGGTAGCCAGTGTAGCTGGCAGAGCACTGGCTGTATGCATGCCCAGGCCTCAGATTCAGCAAGAGCTCACAGGAGCACAGCTCCTGAACCTTTCAGAGGGTTCCCCCACCTCCTGCCCACCTACCTTGTCCATTGAATAGTAGGTACAGCTGCATAACAATCCTTGGATTAGGAGAGCCGGCAGCCAGCCAGCCACCAGAAGCTTTGCCACACTCCCAGCAGCCCTCATTAACCCCTGGAGATGCCCACACCACCCTTTCTCCTCTTCTTATGTGATTTTGGGCAGTGGGTGGCTTGCTGGCTTTTTGACCCACCCACGGATCTCGAGCCAGCCCAAGCAGGCCTCGCTTGCCCGGGGCTCTCCTTTCTTGCATTGGGTCGCTTTTGGCTGAGGGGGCATATGATAATGAGTTATGCTAATGAGCTCCTCCACCAATTTTTCTACAAAACAACCCCTGTGTGTGACCATATAGGCACTGCAGCAATACCTGCCTAAGATTAAGCAGATATTTTTTTGCCAGTGCCTTCCTCTGCAAAGTCTTCCTTGATGAGCTCCCACCTGGAATTGATCCTACTTATCTTCTGAGGTCCCTCCCATACTATGGAGCAAAGTATGAATTGCCACTAAGTATTTAACCATACCTCACCTTCAACAGAGCTCTTACAGACTGAAGAGAAAAGGAATCATATAATCATGAATAACGTATAAATACTCTGGATAAGAGGGTAGAGGGACTACTAATCAAATTTGCAGGTGACACCAAATTGGAAGGAAATCTAATGTTTAAATCATTATCCAACATTAAATTTTCACGTTTTCGTATTTGTGCAGGACATTGAATGCCTCTTTGAAATGGTTTGTCTATTCCTATTTCGACTGGTTCGTTTGACACTATGGTCCCTTTTTGTACTATTTGCTACCAAATAGGGAGGACCAGCAAATACACCAGAAGTCAGAGATATAATTCAAGGAGATTGGAACCCACCGAATAAGTGGGCCGATGTCAACAAGTCGCAGTTCAACAAAGATCAGTGCAGAGGTCTACATCTGGGGAACAAAAAAGGAGAAGCACACACACTGGATGAAGGATCCCTCAGTAACCCTCATCCAATATGTGTGCCAGGGCTTTTTTTTTTTGGAGCAGGAACTCCTCTGCATATTAGGCCCCATACCCCTGATGTAGCCAATCCTCCAAGAGCTTACGGGGCTCTTAGTACAGGGCCTACTGTAAGCCCTTAGAGGATTGGCTCCATCAGGGGTATGGGGCCTAACACGAAAAGGAGTTCCTGCTACAAAAAAAAAATAGCCCTGATGCGTGCTTCTTCTTTTTGTTATCCAGATGTAGAACTCTGCACTTATCTTTGTTGAAGTGCGTCTTGTCAGCCTTCCCACCAAATCTGTCACCATTGTGAGGGCTGCACAGGAACCTCAGAATTAGTGCTACAACAGGAAGTTGCCAACATTGGTCTCAGACATCATGAGGGAAGAGGAGGCTGAGCAGAGAAGAAGAGGAAGGGGAAGAAGAAGGAGGAGGAGAAGGAGGAGAAGGTGAAGAAGGAGAAGGAGTTGGATTTATACCCCACCCTTCGCTCAGAGTTTCAGAGCAGCCTACAATGTCCTTTCCCTTCCTTTCCCTACAACAGGCACTCTGTGAGGTAAGTGGGGCTGAAAGTGCTCTGAGAGGTTTCCTCTTGAGAGGAACAGCTCTGAGAAGAGTGTGGCTTGCCCAAGTTCAGCCAGCAGGCTGCATGTGAAGGAGTGGGGAATCAAATGTGGTTCTCCCAGATAAGAGTCTGCACACTTAACCTTTACTCCAAATTGGCTCTCTCAAAACAACAAAAGAATCAACAGGAGGAGAAAGAAGAGGTTAAGGCAGCAGCGGATGGGGAAATGTTCTGGTCTAAATAAAGTAAAATATGCTTGTTCTTTTTTTTTTTTCCATTCTGAATTTTGCATGCAAGATTCTTAGAGATGTTTAAGGAATAAAACAGCTCAGTGAACCCAAAGAAGTAGCCGAAAGACTAAATCAACTGACTGCAACACGATACAGAATTTAGGCAGCGCCTGCCTTGATCCGAGCCCCATAAAATGTGATATAAAAGTCCATTAGGAAACGAACTGAAGCAAATAAGGCAAAACGAACCATGGAGAAACTCATGGAGACAGAAGAGAAATACTGTAGTCCCTCAGAGGTCTCAAAATCAGTGTGATGGATGTGAACTGAGATTGTAGAGTCCCAAGTTCAGGACTCTACTTTGGCATGGCTCGCTGGCTGACCATAGGCCTGTCTTGTTCTGAAGTTATTAATAAAGCATGTTCCTGTTTTGAACATCAAATGCATCGGACCCAGCATGTAACATCAAAAATAAATAAATAGGTGTGCAGCATCATAGGGTCAAACTGCACAAGATAGTAATAATAACAACAACAACAACAACATTTAATTTATATCCCGCCCTCCCCGCCGAAGCAGGTTCAGGGCGGCTCGCAACGTAATATAAAATACAAAGATTACATAATAAAACAACAATTTACAACATTGTACAATTTCCTTAAAATTCCCTTATAACCATCTAATTAAAACCAACCATTTAATGCGATCGTACTTATAAGAACGGAGTCAAAACCTCTCCCCTCTTCATTCCCTATGCTTCATTCTGGCATGAGATTTTACAACAAATCAAAATTATAACGGGATATGAAATTCCTTTTCTTCCACAATTGATCTTCTTGGACATTTGGCAGGATCCAACAGTACCTCAGTTTAGATGAACTCTGATAGCAAGCATGTTGGTAGCGGCAGAAACTCTAATTGCTTCAAAATGGAAATCACCTTAAGTTCCATCAATCTCCAGTTGGCTATCCAAGTTTTGGGACATTCTCATTATTGAAAAGGTTACTTTTCCAACACTCAAATTCAGACAACGAGCACTCAAAATTCACAGAGAAATGGTTTCCTTTCATTGAATTTACTACAGCAAACGACATTCAACCACACAAACAAGAATTTCTTGATCTTCTCTATCTATAAGTTACTAATATATATATATTTATATATATATATAATTACTTAATACAAGTTTTTATATATAATTTTTTATATAATTACTTAATTATAAGTTTTTATATAATTACTTAATACAAGTTTTTAATACAAGTTCATACAAGTTTTTTTGTAGTTATCCCAAAAAGGATATTTATGAGAGGCCTGAAGCTTTTTACTGGCTGTGTTTCCATGCCTTTAAAAGCAACCAGTTTTGCAGATATTTAGCCAGTGAACTTCTTTCATCCTTTTAAATATCTACAGGAGGAGTTCAATTTTGGTGTCAGGCAGCTGTTAAAAGCAGGATCAGTAAAATGGTGCCAAGTTCATAGTATCATCACTTCCAGTGCTGTTGAGATATACTGTAGTAATCTCCAATAATCTCTTTCTGCCCCATACCTCTCACTCTCATTCAC
>NC_083231.1:113394007-113407291 GCF_032191835.1 Heteronotia binoei
GTGCAAGCACCATTCGTTTCCGACTCTGGGATGACGTTGCTTTCATAATGTTTTCACGGCAGACTTTTTTACGGGGTGGTTTGCCCTTGCCTTCCCCAGTCATCTACACTTCCCCCCCAGCAAACTGGGGACTCCTTTTACCGACCTCAGAAGGATGGAAGGTTGAGTCAACCTGAGCCAGCTCCCTGAACCCAGCTTCTACCAGGATCAAACTCAGTTCGTGAGCAAAGAGCTCAGACTGCAGTACTTGGTCCTCTTTGGAAAGGAAAGGTCCCCTGTGCAAGCACCAGTCGTTTACAACTCTGGGGTGACGTTGCTTTCACAACGTTTTCACAGCAGACTTTTTTACGGGGTGGTTTGCCCCTGCCTTCCCCAGTCATCTACACTTTCCCCCCAGCAAGCTGGGGATTCCTTTTACCGACCTCGGAAGGATGGAAGGCTGAGTCAACCTTGGGTCATCTTTGAACCAGCTTTCACTGGGATCGAACTCAGGTCGTGAGCAATAAGACAATAAGAGTGCGTTGGAAATTCATTCATTTCCATTTAATAGCCCAAAGTAATTTTCCTGGGATGGACAATAGGAAATGTTTTCTTTGACTGATAACAGACAGGCATTTTGGGGCAGCTGGCAGGTATCCCAAATTGGGACGGCTCAAAAAGAGCCATCTTGAAACCTCCACACTCTCCCCCGCAAGCCATCTCCATCCCGTCTTGGGGCAACATGGGCATGTTCGGACAGCCGTTGTGCACCATTCCTGTCCCCATACATTTCCAGTAGTCATGCGCATGCACGTGCAGAAGTGTGCATGCGCGCATAATGTTTTAACGTTAAACTGGATGTGACTTGGGGTGGCTTGGCAGTTTCACACCGTCAAGGTGCCTCACTCGCTCCCTTCCGCTTCCAGGTGGCAAGGAAGCGACTGGCACGCGGCTCAAAAATTTGCGACCACTTTGGAAGTGGTAATTTTTTCAGTCGGACTGTGGAGGCTGGAGGACGGGACGAGGACGAGCGGCAGATGTTTGCGTGTGGAGGGATTTTTTGGGTCGATTTCAGAGGCATCTCTGAGTAGGCCCAAAGTACCAGTCTGTTAGCAGCCGAAAGGTAAAAGGTAAAGGTAGTCCCCTGTGCAAGCACTAGCCGTTTCCAATGACATTTTCATGGCAGACTTTTTTTTACGGGGTGGTTTGCCATTGCCTTCCCCAGTCATCTATACTTTCCTCCAGCAAGCTGGGTACTCATCTTACCGACCTCGGAAGGATGGAAGGCTGAGTCAACAAGAGTCGGCTACCTGGACTCAGCTTCTGCCGGGATCGAACTCAGGTCGTGAGCAGAGAGTTCAAACTGCAGTTAGCAGCCTCAGTGTCCTTAAATATTCACTTTTGCCCTCACCTGGATAGCCCAGATGAACCCAATCTTGTCAGATCTCAGAAGTTAAGTAGGGTCAACTCTGGCTTGGATGGGAGATCTCCTTGATGGGATGGGAGATCTCCTTGAAATATCAGCATTCGGGAAGGCAGGGGCAGGCTTTATTCAGCTACCTCTCTGAAGATCCTCCAGGCCCCCAGTAGGGTCAGTCACCAGAGGGTGAGGGGACTTCTGGGGTTGTGTGTGTGCGCATACACCCCTCCCCCTAAAATATACAAAAATGGGAGGGGGGATCCCTTTCCACTCCAAAGCTATGTTACGTTAATCCTACTCTTCTCTCAAGAAGCTCAGGGTTTTTGATTCATGTTCTCAGCTCCTCTGTTTTGGACTTACAACAACCATGAGAGGTAGGTTAAGTGGAGAGAAAGAGGGGATGGCTCAAGATCACTCAGATTCTTTATGAATGAGCAGGTGAGAGCTTTGACTCCTGAAAGCTCCTGAGATCTTCAGGTTCTTGAAGGACTGCCATACAGAGGATGGTGCGGAGTCGTTTTCTGTTGCTGCAGAAGCTTGGACCAGAACCAAAGTGTTGAAATAAAAACAATTTTCAAAAACAAGAAATCTCCAAAATTTTGGGTTATGATTTCAAGAAAGTTGCAGAGACGTTTCTGCTAGGATTACAAATAGAAAAATTTCCCAAAGAAGATAGGACTTTAATTTGGTATTTGCTCTCAGCTGCTAGGACACTGTATGCACAGTTGTGGAAGCAAGAAAAAATACCAGAGAAATGGGATTGGATTGTGAAAGTTTTATCGTGGAGTGAGATGGATAAGTTAACAAGAACTTTAAGAGGTTATGATTTAGACGTGTTTAAAAACGAGTGGAAGAAATTTAAAGGATATATAGAGCAAGAATGGAATGTAAAAAGACATTGGACAGTTTTTTAGTATGAATGAGAAGAGAGAAATATTGAACTTTGATTAGCTAGGGGTACCTTTATAATTGAACTTAAATATATAACTTCGGGGGGAAGTCTAGTAATGGAGGGAGGGGGGGATTGAAAATATCATATGGGGTAGAGATAGAAAGGATATAATTAAATATTGTAGCCATATGTTATTAATAAATTGTTTAAAACAAACATTAGGAAGAACTTCCTGACAGTTAGAGCGATTCCTCAATGGAACAGGCTTCCTCGGGAGGCGGTTGGAGGTTTTCAAGCAGAGGCTAGGTGGCCAACCGACAGAAATGATGATTCTGTAAACTGAGGCAGATCATGAGGAGGGCAGGAAGGATTGTATAAGTGCTTAGTTTTTGTGGCCCTTTCTTACATGCCCAGGGAAATGCTGATCACCACTTTGGAGTCAGGAAGCAATTTTTGCCGAGGTCAGTTTGGCCAGGAATCCTGAAGGGGTTTTTTTTTTCATTTTTGCCATCTTTTGGGCATGAAGCAAGGGTCACTGGGAGCGTGGAGGTGAGGTATTGCTGAATTCCTGCATTGTGCAGGGAGTTGGAGCTGATGACCCTGGGGCTCTGTTCACACAGCGCGTTGAGTCCTTGTCAAACTGACCCGGTTCTGTTCTAAACATCTTCTGTTCTGGATATTATCGATCAGACTGCCCTACCGCAATTCGAAACACTCAGCGGTGAAACCGTCTTCTGCTGTCCACACGACGGCACGGTGCAGTTCTTTTTTGTTGTTTCCTCCAGTAGTATGCGCATAAGAGCATAATGTGCATTGAAAAATGGCGACCGTAAACCGGATATCCGAGGGTCCTTTTGCTCCTTCAGACATCCAGAAGTCGGTTGATATCGCAGCAGAGCTATCCAGACGGAGAAAACTGTGATGTGAAACCAGACAACTCAAAAAACACCGCAAAGGAGCAGGTAACAAAATAATCCAGTTTGGAGAAGGATTGGAGAACATAAGAACATAAGAGAAGCCATGTTGGATCAGGCCAATGGCCCATCCAGTCCAACACTTTGTGTCAAACAGTGGCAAAAATTTATATACACACACACACTGTGGCTAATAGCCACTGATGGACCTGTGCTCCATATTTTTATCTAAACCCCTCTTGAAGGTGGCTATACTTGTGGCCGCCACCACCTCCTGTGGCAGTGAATTCCACATGTTAATCACCCTTTGGGTGAAGAAGTACTTCCTTTTATCCATTTTAACCTGTCTGCTCAGCAATTTCATCGAATGCCCACGAGTTCTTGTATTGTGAGAAAGGGAGAAAAGTACTTCTTTCTCTACTTTCTCCATCCCATGCATTATCTTTTAAACCTCTATCATGTCACCCCGCAGTCGACGTTTCTCCTAGCTAAAGAGTCCCAAGCGTTTCAACCTTTCTTCATAGGGAAAGTGTTCCAGCCCTTTAATCATTCTAGTTGCCCTTTTCTGGACTTTCTCCAATGCTATAATATCCTTTTTGAGGTGCGGCGACCAGAACTGCACACAGTATTCCAAATGAGACCGCACCATCGATTTATACAGGGGCATTATGATACTGGCTGATTTGTTTTCAATTCCCTTCCTAATAATTCCCAGCATGGCGTTGGCCTTTTTTATTGCAAACGCACACTGTCTTGACATTTTCAGTGATTTATCTACCACGACCCCAAGATCTCTCTCTTGGTCAGTCTCTGCCAGTTCACACCCCATCAACCTGTATTTGTCGCTGGGATTCTTGGCCCCAATGTGCATTACTTTGCACTTGGCCACATTGAACCGCATCTGCCACGTTGACGCCCACTCACCCAGCCTCAACAGATCCCTTTGGAGTTCCTCACAATCCTCTCTGGTTCTCACCACCCTGAACAACGATTGACTACCGGGAAGCAGATGTTGCTGCCTGATCAGCCACTTTTAATCCGGTAGGAAACAGCAGCGACAACTGATTAAACTGCGCGACTGATCAGGCCCTGAGGGTCCTTTCCAACGCTATGATTCCGAAACCCCTTCTTGTTGGTCTCTAAGAGGCTGGATGCGAATCTAGCTCTTCTACTGCAGATCAACATGGCTGCCCTCTGAAACTACCCTCCCTCTTTCCCACTACCACCCAAGTAGGATTGAATTATCTATTTCCCTAAGTCAGGGGTGGCCAACGGTAGCTCTCCAGATGTTTTTTGCCTTCAACTCCCATCAGCCCCAGCCATCGGCCATGCTGGCTGGGGCTGATGGGAGTTGTAGGCAAAAAAAAACATCTGGAGCGCTACCATTGGCCGCCCCTGCCCTAAGTGATTTCTAATTGACTTTTTAAACCCATACTCAAGAAATGATGCCTCGAGAAAAGGAATGCTGGGCGGGAGTAGACAGGGAGGGAACGTTTTCAATGCCGTCTTGATTGTTTGAAAAATGAGCAAATATTTTTTGGGGAGGGGAGTTTCAAGGCTTCTGTTCACAAGTTGGGAGCCGGCTGTGATATGAAGAGTGGAATGATGCAGGATCCTTATCTGTCCTCCTCGCTACATGCTAGTCAGGACTTTTTTTTTGTAGCAGGAACTCCTTTGCATATTAGGTCACACCCTCCTGATGTAGCCAATCCCCCTAGTCACACTTTCAGTAGGCCCTGTAATAAGACACCTGCAAACTCTTGGAGGATTGGCTACATCAGGGGCATGTGGTCTAATATGCAAAGGAGTTCCTGCTACAAAAAAAGCCCTGATGCTAGGGATTCAACATTTCCTTAACGCAGCATACACAATGGACTCATGTTTGTGCTTTTCTCCTTAACGCAGGGAAGAAAGGGGGTGTGTGGAATAAATCAGTGATGCACAATCTCTTGCACAACAATGAGTAATGCACCTTTTCGTCATCCCCTCCCCCCCTGTAGCAACGGTGCAGACGGCAATATCATTTATACTGGTCCCCGAATGCGAGCATTAAATGTCTGTCTCAGTGTTGCAGAAGTGGAACGGCGCTTTTATTGATCGTGGAGCTTTTTATTGATGGCATACAGTTCGAGTCGAGTCTATATGCGTGTGTGACCGTGCATCTTTTGAATTGCGCCATCTAGAGATACAGCAAAACTGGGTCTTGCATCCATTAAATGATTCAGACCTGGGGTTTGATAGGAGGAGTTGGACAAGGTGCTTTTTGTTTGCCTTCTTTAACCTGGAAGATGCAAAATATGAAATCCGAGACTATCCTATATGGCTTTAATAGTTAAAAAAAAAATCTTGTAAGTCAGTACTGCTATTTTGGAGAGCCAGTTTGGTGTAGTGGTTAAGTGTGCGGACTCTTATCTGGGAGAACCGGGTTTGATTCCCCACTCCTCCACTTGCACCTGCTGGAATGGCCTTGGGTCAGCCATAGCCCTGGCAGAGGTTGTCCTTGAAAGGGCAGCTGCTGTGAGAGCCCTCTCAGCCCCACCCACCTCACAGGGTGTCTGTTGTGGGGGAGGAAGGTAAAGGAGATTGGGAGCCGCTCTGAGACTCTTCAGAGTGGAGGGCAGGATATAAATCCAATATCTTCTTCTTATTATTTTGGTATAACTGTCCTAGATTTATATCTTACGTTCATTTCTTTTAGCATTGGTCCACTGATTTGGATTCACTTAACCTTTTAGGTTCTTAATTCTAAATTCCTTCTTAATTTAATTTAATTTAATTTTAATTTTGGGATTTATATCCTGCCCTATCCCGCAAGTTTTTCTGAGCCTCTGGGCACATTTGGAATTCTGACACAGCATGGTGGGCAGAACTGTAAAATGGCTGCCGCAGGAGGTGGAGCCAACCACAGACAGGAAGCTCAACGGCAGGGGAGAAGGGCATAATTAAAATACACCAGGAAAGAGAAGTACTGAAACCAACATTGTGGTGGTAGCTGCCACTGAAATGTTATGTTCATCCAGATAGCCAATCAAATCTTCAGTGGCAAATCAGATGCCCCCTAATGGGCAAAAGCCCCACCTGCTTTCTAAAAATACTTGGGGGGTGCCAGGGCTCATATTGTAGGAGGAGCTCCTTTGCATATTAGGCCACACACCCCTGATGTAGCCAATCCTCCAAGAGTTTACAGTAAGCCCTGTAAGCTCTTGGAGGATTGGCTACATCAGGGGTGTGCAGCCTAATATGCAAAGGAGCTTCTGCTACAAAATGAGCCCTGCTGGGTGCCAAGAAAGGTGCTGGTTGTTGCCATGGCAGCAGGTTGGAGACCCCTGCAGTAAAGAAATGCATGCAATAAATAATGTTGTAAAGGACAACCTTTGTCCTGTACTCCTAGTTTATAAGCCTAAAGGCTTATAAACTAGGGTCTAGGTCTCCTACCTGAGCTGAGTAACTTTAGGGATACAGCGGTTAGTAAACAGGATAGGAACAAAATACACCCATAATCAGTACAAGCAGGCTGGTTTTCAATGCTGTAAAATCTAAAGACATGCTGAAGTCCTTTCGAAAACAGTGGGATGCAGGGATACTGTGGTTAGTAAATGGGATAGGAACGAAATGCACCCAGAATCGGTACAAGCGGACTGGGCAAGCCTCAGATTCAGCAGGAGCTCACAGGAGCACAGCTCCCGAACCTTTCTGAGCCTCCCCCCCTTCTCCCCACCTACCTTGTCCATTGAGTAGTAGGTGCAGCTGCAGAACTATCCCTGGATTAGAAGCAGGGTTGCTAATCCCCAGGTGAGGCAGGGTAAAGGTACAAAAACCTCTGCGAAAACCAACTTCAACAGTAAAGAAATTCAAGTGCAATTTACAAAATACTTATAACACAACTAGGCATATCAAAAGTGAAATAAATCACAATTTAAAGTGACAGAACACTGACCACACCCGTATCCATAGTACTGAAGTCTTTAAGCATGAAATTTCTTGAACTGAAGATCCGGGCTGTGGTGAAAAAAGGTCGATATTTAAATGGAGTGCAACGCTCCAGTCTTTCTGGTGAACAGAGGAGTAGAATGATGTAATGCAGGAAGGCATCAGAACGCGACAGAGTTGCGCTGTTCTCTCTGTTTCACAGAGCGCTTCAACGAGCTTCTAGGGAGAGGTCAGTCTACCAACTGCCTCGTAAAGAAAGTCTTAAAGACACTTCTCCAGAGCTAACTCCGTGGTCACCATCTTCTGCATCTCACTGCCAGTCAGAAGAGATGTCTTTCTTCAACAGAAAGATTGGAGCCTTGAACTCCGTTTGAATATCTTTTTTCACCACAGCCCGGATCTTCAGTTCAAGAAATTTCAAGCTAAAAGACTTAAGTGCTATTGATATGGGTGTGGTCAGTGTTCTGTCACTTTAAATTGTGATTTATTTCACTTTTGACATGTTTAGTTGTGTCGTAAGTATTTTGTAGATTGTACTTGAATTTCTTTACTGTTGAAGTTGGTTTTCGCGGAGGTTTTCGTACCTTTACCCTGCTCCACATATCCGCATTTCTCTGTTGTGTTGCTAAATCCCCAGGTGGGAGCAGGAGATCTCCTGGTTTGGAGGCCCTCCCCCTGCTTCAGAGTCATCAGAAGGTGTGTGTGTGGGGGGAAATGTCTGCTGGGCACTGCATGATTTCCTAGGGAGACCGATTATCATAGGGAATAATGGAGAATTTATCCATGGGTATTTGGGGGTCTGGGGGAGCTGTTTTTTAAGGCAGATACACTAAATTTTTAGCATAGCATCCAGGGCCTCTCCTCAAAATACCTTCCAAGTTTCAAAACGATTGGACCAGGGGGTCCAATTCTATGAGCCCCCAAAGAAGGTGCCCTTATCCTTCATTATTTCCAATGGAGGGAAGGCATTCAAAAGGTGTGCGGTCCCTTTAAATGTGATGGCCAGAACTCCCTTTGGAGCTGTTATGCTTGTCACAACTTGCTCCTGGCTCCACCCCCAACATCTCCTGGCACCACTTTCAACTAGGCTTCCCAAACCTCCCGCCCTGGCTGGGGACCCCAGGATTTCCACCCTCTTCCCCCGCTCCCCCCAAAAATGGAAGCGGGGGAGAGGGGGGAAACGGCGCCGAGCCGCCGGATCCTGGAGCCGGCGAGGGCACCGCGCTGCTGCCGCCCCCTCCCCGCCCACCGCAGTTTCTCCTCCGAGATGGGCCCAGGCTGAGCCCATCTCGGAGGAGCAGCCAAGAGGCGGCGGCAGCGCAGGGGAGGGCGAGGCAGGCCAGGAGCATGGCAAGCCGCGAATCCGGGCCCTTCTAGGACCCGGACTTGCGGCTCGCCACGCTCCCAGCTTGCCTCCACCCCCCTCCGCTTCCGTCCCAGAGGCGGAGCGGGCGAGGCGGCTGTGGCACGGCGGCCTCTTCTCCGCTCGCCGTGGCTGCTCCTCCAAGATGGGCTCAGGCTGAGCCCATCTCGGAGGAGCAGCCACGGCGAGCGGAGAAGAGGCCGCCGCGCCGCTGCCGCCTCTACTCTACTCGCCGTGGCTGCTCCTCCAAGATGGGCTCAGGCTGAGCCCATCTCAGAGGAGCAGCCACGGCGAGCGAAGCAGAGGCTGCAGCTGTGGGGCGGCTCGCCACGCTCCCCGGCGCCATTTCCCCCCTCCCCCTTGCTCCATCCCAGTGTCTCCTGGCTCCACCCCCAAAGTCCCCAGATATTTCTGGGGTTGGATTTGGCAACCCTACTTTCAACGTCTCCTGGCTCCACCCCCAAAGTCCCCAGATATTTCTTGAATTGGACTTGGCAACCCTAATTAGAAGAGCAGGAAGCCAGCCAGCCATCAAGGGCTTTGCCACACCCCCAGCAGCCCTCATTAACCCCTGGAGAAGCCCACACCACCCTTTTTCCACTCCTTATATGATTTTAGGAGGCAGATGGCTTGCTGGCCTTTTGACTGCAGGGAGGGGCCGGCCCAGGAGAACCCCAGGACAGCGAGGCCTGCTTGGGCTGGCTGGATCTCTAGCCAGCCGAAGCAGGCCTCGCTTGCCCAGGGCTCTCTTTTCTTGTGTCAGCTTGCTTTCGGTTGGTGGAGGGGCGGCATATGCTAAGGAGTTATGCGAATGAGCTCCACCACCCATTTTCCTACAAAACGACCCCTGGGACTGGGTTTCAATGCTGTAAAATTTAAAGATATGCTGAAGACCCTTTGAAAACAGCGGGAGATAGGTGGAAAACCTCAGAGCAAACTGTGTCCTACGTGTCAACATGGGGATGATGAGCCGAACGTAGTTCAGAAGGAAGGAACCCAAAAGGAGTCCTTGAAAAGGACAAACAACGTCTGGGGAGTCGTAGAGCCGGTGAAGTATGGGAACGGCAGGGGAATGAGCGACAATGAATTATATCCCAAAATGCCTGAGATGTAATTAGGAGGTAAAATGAAAAATGAAGGTTAGGTAACATGGAATGTCGTGTTTAACCGTTTTTTGCCTCTCAAGTACAAACAGCAGAGAGATTTTTGAGGACATGGAATCCATCGGGCCCAGAATGGTGGCTTAAAAGTATATATTTGCGTGTCTTCCCTCTTCAAGGTTCTTTTGAATGATTTATTTACTTCACCTGTACCCCACCACCCTTCCCAGTGGGAACCCAGACCTGTGGCATTCTCCTCTCCTTCCTTCAATCCTCAAGTAAATAAATATTTTTTTTCTTTTTTTCTTTTCTTGATTTTTTAAAGGTCCCCCCCACCCCACCCGAGGCAGAGAACAGGCAGGAAGTCAGCTCAATTGTTTCCCAGAGTTATCTCATCCCACCTTCATACAAATGAATTTTAACAGGGAGAAATGTAAAGTTCTGCATTGAGGTAGGAAAAATCCCATATATAGTTATAGGATGGGGGAGACTTGTCTTAGCAGTGGTATATGCGAAAAGGATCTAGGGGTCTTAGTGGATCATATGCTGAACATGAGTCAACAGTGTGATGTGGTGGCTAAATAGACAAATGCAATTTGGGGCTGTATCAACAGAAGTATAGTGTCCAGATCACATGATGAGTTGGTATCACTCTACTCTGCTCTGGTAAAACCTCACCTGGAGTATTGTGTACAATTTTGGGCAACATTTTAAGAAGGATATAGACAAGCTGGAATGGGTCCAGAGGAGGGCAACGAAGATGCTGAGGGGTCTGGAGACCAAGTCCTTTGAGGAAAGGTTGAAGGAGCTGGGAATGTTTAGCCTGGAGAGGAGGCGGCTGAGACGTGATACGATCACCATCTTCAAGTACTTGAGGGGCTGTCATACGCAGGGGTGGCCATTGGCCATGCTGGCTGGGGCTGATGGGAGTTGTAGGCAAAAAACATCTGGAGAGCTACCATTGGCCACCCCTGATATTGTAGAGGATGGTGTGGAATCGTTTTCTGTTGCTCCAGAAGGTAGGATCAGAACCAATGGGTTGAAATTAAATCCAAAGAGTTTCCGGCTCAACATTAGGAAGAACTTCCTGACCATTGGAGTGGTTCCTCAATGGAACAGGCTTCCTCGGGAGGTGGTGGGCTCTCCTTCCTTTGAGGTTTTTAAACAGAGGCTAGATGGCCATCTGACAATGATGAAGATCCTGTGAACTTAGGGGTAGGTATTTGTGAGTTTCCTGCATGGTGCAGGAGGTTGGACTAGATGGCCCTGGAGGTCCCTTCCAACTCTATGATTCTATGATTCTAAATGCTAATAGCTCTAGCTCAGGGATGTTGAACTCATTTGTTATGAGGGCTTGTTCTCACATAAATGAGACTTTCTTGGGCTGGGCCATGCATGACATAAAATGTAATTCCAGGTAGTGGAGATGTAAACTTTATAAAGGACACAGAGAAACACAAAGTTTTTTTTTAAAAAAAACACTTAAAATAAAACATCCGCACTTGTTTGTCTTAAAGGTGCTTTGTTTGCTCTCTCCCAAGCAATCCAGGCTCTCTCAAGTGCACAGCAGAGCTACTGTGCCAAGCCTCTCTTCCTTCTAATGGCTGAGGCTCCTCCCCCTCCCCCTGGCCCTGGGAGGAAGGAAAGAGCCAGAGCTTCCTTTGAATCAAGCTATCTCTTCCCACCCCCTTCCTCCCCAAGGGAGGAACCTCAGCCAATGGAGAAAATAGAGATTTTGCTTTGTAGCTCCCGTGCAACTGAGCAAGTCTGGCAAAGCAAGCTGGGATGTAGAAGGAAGCAAGAGAGGGGGAGAAGGAAGCAGACGACAGCCAGTTGCTTGGGGGCTTGATAAGAGCCTTCTGGGGGCTGATCCAGCCCCTGGGCTACATGTTTGGCACCCTTGGTCTACCTAGAGACAGTTGAATGGGTCAGCTCCCCCTCCCAGCAGGGAACAGCTTTGGATGTATTAAGTACTAGAACTATCAAAGATTTCAGGTTTTCACGGCTGGTAACATCATTAGGGTTTGTAGAATCCTTCGGGCTCAAGTGCCGTGTTCTACTGGAGAAAGTTTTCCTTCCAGACGTTTCGTTCTCAGCTGCGGAGAACATCCTCAGTGGCGTTGCAGCCGGAGCAGGCGCTCTGACCTTCTTGGCTGCTGTGCATTGAGCATTGTGCACTCAATGCACAGCAGCCAAGAAGGTCAGAGCTCCTGCTCCGGCTGCAACGCCACTGAGGAGGTTCTCCGCAGCTGAGAACGAAACGTCTGGAAGGAAAACTTTCTCAGTAGAACACGGCACTTGAGCCTGAAAGATTCTACAAACCCTAATCACTAGAAGAACTGACGATGCTCTGTATTCTTGGTGCTTGGGAGGGGGCAACAGTGGGAGGCTTCTAGTGCTCTCGCCCCACTGATGGACCACCCAATGGCGCCTGGTTGGTTTTTTTTTGTTTTGTTTTTTGCAGCTGTGTCACACAGAGTGAAATGGACCAAACTCAAGTGGGGGTTTTTTTGCAGCAAGATACTATCAGGTCAATTTCCCAGTGTGATAGCACCTGGTTCTCCCAGATCCCAGTCCAACAGTCTTGATACTACTCCGCACTGCCTCAGCCAAGTTGGGAGATATTTGCTATTGGGCTAGGCTAAAGCCCCAAGGAAGGACTCCAATAGCAGTGGATGCACAGATTGGAACAGAAATAACCCAACGTTAGAGATTCTGCCCCTAACACTGGTGCGTTAAGGGAATACACCGGAGCCGAGGGAGTGGGTGGGTATGGAGACAGATAGGAATGAAGGTATTGAGGTGACACCCCCTCCCCAAATGATGCTTACAAAGGGAAGACCAAACTGCTTCACTACACAATCAAGTACCCACAAAAATAGCCAAAATAGACACACAAACACACACACATGAGATTCTGGGGTACTGAACACTGTACCCAGAAGAACACCTGAACCCCAAATTAATTCAGTTTTGTTTTGTGCAGTATACACCCCTAATGGGCTCCATCTCACCAGAGACATAGATAAACCTCCACTAGAATTCATCGTAAGGGACAATTTGGGACTGTGGCTCCTCGTTCATTCATCATTGTATGTGGAATGGCTATCCTTCTGCCTCCTTAGGGACCGTGGCCCTCCCTCTTCTGTGCCCCAGAAGTCTGAACTTTCCTTCATGGTATAATTGGAAAGTGGAAGTTAAACTGCTTATTGATTCTCCTCTGACTGCTCCCATGTCGGTCATTATTTTCAGCGGTTCTTTGTTGGGAGATCTATTCATAGACCAAAGAGGGCAGAGAAACAAGAGGAGAGCTTAGAATTATAGAGCCATAGACTCGGAAGGGGCCATACAGGCCACCTAGTCCATCCCCCCTGCTCATGCAGGATCAGCCTAAAGCATCCCTGACACGTGTTTATCCAGCCACTGCTTAAAGACTGCAGTGAGGGGGAGCTCACTACCTCCCTCAGTGACATTGCCAGGAAGTGATGTCATCATGCTGGTGACATCGCACGGCGGCCACTCTAGGCGTTTCTGGGAAAGCTCTAGCCATTTGGGAGGGGAAACTCTATGATAAAATAGGTACCATAGAGTTTTCCCCTCCCAAATGGTTAGCGCGTCCGGGAAAACCATAGAGTTTTCCTGGAAATGCTTCATTGGTCACTGTGCGACGTCGCCAGCGTGATGAT